>NW_028322102.1:2000000-2050000 GCF_057628025.1 Oncorhynchus mykiss
TTTGGTGAACGGACCCCAGACCTCACAACCATAAAGGGCATTGGGTTCTATAACTGATTCAAGTATTTTTAGCCAAATCCTAATTGGTATGTTGAATTTCATGTTCCTTTTTATGGCATAGAAGGCCCTTCTTGCCTTGTCTCTCAGATCGTTCAGCTTTGTGGAATTTACCTGTGGCGCTGATGTTTATGCCGAGGTATGTCTGTGCTGGTTTGGTTCGGTAGACATGGATTGGGACGCTGCTGTCATCAGAGGAACTACAGTGAGGTGTCATGGTGATGGAGTTGGAGACTGGTCCGATATAACAGTGGACCCTGGTCAGATATAACAGTGATGGAGGTCAGATATAACAGTGATGGAGGTCAGATATAACAGTGATGGAGGTCAGATATAACAGTGATGGAGGTCCGATATAACAGTGGACCCTGGTCAGATATAACAGTGATGGAGGTCAGATATAACAGTGATGGAGGTCAGATATAACAGTGATGGAGGTCAGATATAACAGTGGACCCTGGTCCGATATAACAGTGATGGAGGTCAGATATAACAGTGATGGAGGTCAGATATAACAGTGGACCCTGGTCAGATATAACAGTGATGGAGGTCAGATATAACAGTGGACCCTGGTCAGATATAACATTGATGGAGGTCAGATATAACAGTGATGGAGGTCAGATATAACAGTGGACCCTGGTCAGATATAACAGTGATGGAGGTCAGATACAACAGTGATGGAGGTCAGATATAACAGTGATGGAGGTCAGATATAACAGTGGACCCTGGTCAGATATGCCAGTGATGGAGGTCAGATATAACAGTGGACCCTGGTCAGATTTAACAGTGATGGAGGTCAGATATAACAGTGGACCCTGGTCAGATATAACAGTGATGGAGGTCAGATATAACAGTGATGGAGGTCAGATATAACAGTGATGGAGGTCAGATATAACAGTGATGGAGGTCAGATATAACAGTGGACCCTGGTCAGATATAACAGTGATGGAGGTCAGATATAACAGTCATGGAGGTCAGATGTAACAGTGATGGAGATCAGATATAAAAGTGATGGAGGTCAGATATAACAGTGATGGAGGTCAGATATAACAGTGCTGGAGGTCAGATATAACAGTGGACCCTGGTCAGATTTAACAGTGATGGAGGTCAGATATAACAGTGGACCCTGGTCAGATATAACAGTGATGGAGGTCAGATATAACATTGATGGAGGTCAGATATAACAGTGATGGAGGTCAGATATAACAGTGGACCCTGGTCAGATTTAACAGTGATGGAGGTCAGATATAACAGTGGACCCTGGTCAGATATAACAGTGATGGAGGTCAGATATAACAGTGATGGAGGTCAGATATAACAGTGATGGAGGTCAGATATAACAGTGATGGAGGTCAGATATAACAGTGATGGAGGACAGATATAACAGTGATGGAGGTCAGATATAACAGTGATGGAGGTCAGATATAACAGTGATGGAGGTCCGATATAACAGTGATGGAGGTCAGATATAACAGTGATGGAGGTCAGATATAACAAATTTCAATCAAATTTATTTTATATAGCCCTTCGTACATCAGCTGATATCTCAAAGTGCTGTACAGAAACCCAGCCTAAAACCCCAAACAGCAAGCAATGCAGGTGAAGAAGCACGGTGGCTAGGAAAAACTCCCTAGAAAGGCCAAAACCTAGGAAGAAACCTAGAGAGGAACCAGGCTATGTGGGGTGGCCAGTCCTCTTCTGGCTGTGCCGGGTGGAGATTATAACAAAACATGGTCAAGATGTTCAAATGTTCATAAATGACCAGCATGGTCGAATAATAATAAGGCAGAATAGTTGAAACTGGAGCAGCAGCACAGTCAGGTGGACTGGGGACAGCAAGGAGTCATCATGTCAGGTATTCCTGGGGCATGGTCCTAGGGCTCAGGTCCTCCGAGAGAGAGAAAGAAAGAGAGAATTAGAGAGAGCATATGTGGGATGGCCAGTCCTCTTCTGGCTGTGCCGGGTGGAGATTATAACAGAACATGGCCAAGATGTTCAAATGTTCATAAATGATCAGCATGGTCGAATAATAATAAGGCAGAACAGTTGAAACTGGAGCAGCAGCACAGCCAGGTGGACTGGGGACAGCAAGGAGTCATCATGTCAGGTAGTCCTGGGGCATGGTCCTAGGGCTCAGGTCCTCCGAGAGAGAGAAAGAGAGAAGGAGAGAATTAGAGAACGCACACTTAGATTCACACAGGACACCGAATAGGACAGGAGAAGTACTCCAGATATAACAGACTGACCCTAGCCCCCCGACACATAAACTACTGCAGCATAAATACTGGAGGCTGAGACAGGAGGGGTCAGGAGACACTGTGGCCCACTCCGAGGACACCCCCGGACAGGGCCAAACAAATATAACAGTGATGGAGGTCAGATATAACAGTGGACCCTGGTCAGATATAACAGTGATGGAGGTCAGATATAACAGTGATGGAGGTCAGATATAAGGAGAGGAGAGTAGAGTAGAGTAGAGTAGAGGAGAGGAGAGGAGAGGAGAGGAGAGGAGATGAGATGATATTAGAGGGGAGAGGAGAGGAGATGATATTAGAGGGGAGAGGAGAGGAGAGGAGAGGAGAGGAGAGGAGAGGAGAGGGGAGGAGAGGAGAGGAGATGATATTAGAGGGGAGAGGAGAGGAGAGGAGATGATATTAGAGGGGAGAGGAGAGGAGAGGAGAGGAGAGGAGAGGAGAGGAGAGGAGAGGAGAGGAGAGGAGAGGAGAGGAGAGGAGAGGGGAGGAGAGGAGAGGAGATGATATTAGAGGGGAGAGGAGAGGAGAGGAGAGGATTTAATATTACTGCTCATAAAGACAAAGGCAAATTCATCTCTATTGATCAGAAAAACAGTCAAACATTTAAAAATAAATATTGACTAATTGTCAACCTCAAATGAATGACAATCGCTGGATTAGGTTGCATATCAGAATATTTTGAATCGTGCATTCCTGCTTGGACAACGTACCATGTGAGTCGTCAATTACACCGCTTAATAAAGATTTATGGATGACTTTATAATGACTTAATATTGACGTAATAATTACTTAATGACTTAATAATGATTTAATAATGACTTAATAATGACTATATAATGACTTAATAATGACTTAATAATGACTATATAATGACTTCACAATGACTTCACAATGACTTAATAATGACTTAATAATGACTTTATAATGACTTTATAATTACTTCATAATGACTTAATAATGTAATAATAATGACGTTATAATGCTGTTTTAATGTCTTAATAATGACTTAATAATGACTTAATAATTACTTTATAATGATGTTTTAATGTCTTAATAATGACTTCATAATGACTTAATAATGACTTCATAATGACTTTATAATGACTTTATAATGACTTAATAATGAATTAATAATGTCTTAATAATGTCTTAATAATGTCTTAATAATGTCTTTATAATGACTTAATAATTACTTAATAATGACTTAATAATGACTTAATAATGTCATTATTTAATTGCATAATTGCTTTATAATGATGTTTTAATGTCTTAATAATGTCTTAATAATTACTTAATAATGACTTTATAATGACTTTATAATGACTTTATAATGACTTCATAATGACTTAATAATGACGTTATAATGACTTCATAATGACTTTATAATGACTTCATGACTTAATAATGACTTGATAATGATGTTTTAATGACTTTATAATGACTTAATAATTACTTTATAATGATGTTTTAATGTCTTAATAATGTCTTAATAATTACTTAATAATGACTTTATAATGACTTTATAATGACTTTATAATGACTTCATAATGACTTAATAATGTAACGCCGTTCTTCGTTTGTAGAAAGAGAGTCGGACCGAAATGCAGCGTGGTGGTTACTCATGTCTTTAATGAAGAAAAACGGAACGATACATGAAATAACTAATAAATACAAAAACGACAAACGGAACGTGAAACCTAATACAGCCTATCTGGTGAACACTACACAGAGACAGGAACAATCACCCACGAAATACAAAGTGAAACTCAGGCTACCTAAATACGGTTCCCAATCCGAGACAACGAGAATCACCTGACTCAGATTGAGAACCGCCTCAGGCAGCCAAGCCTATACTAGACACACCCCTAATCAACCACAATCCCAATGCCTACAAAAACCCCAATAAGACAATACAATAACCCCATGTCACACCCTGGCCTGAACAAATAATTAAAGAAAACACAAAATACCAAGACCAAGGCGTGACAAATAATGACGTTATAATGACTTCATAATGACGTTATACTGACTTTATAATTACTTAATAATGACTTTATAAGATAATGACTCAAATGTATTCTATTGTGTAATGCTGCACCCCCCCCCCCCCCCCCCCCTAAAAAAATGTGGAGGTACCTCCAAAATCATGAGCTGGTGCCACCGACTGGTGCCCCTGTCTTCATTCATATAAACATTTCTTTGGGGATTTATATTTTCAATTAATGCCTACATTTCCTAAGATGTCGTTTCCATTGTTGAGACGACATCAATCATCTGAGAGTGGGTAATGGAGATCACCGTGGACTCATCCATCACAGGCACATTTCATTAAGATGAAACGGTTTGCGTCTTCCCAAATGGCACCCTATTCCCTACGTAAGTGCACTACTTTTGACCAGAGCCCTATGAGCCATGGGGAAAAGTAGTGCACTACAGAGTGAATACAGGGTCCCATTTGGGACAAAAGTCTGTGTTGATCCCGCCGGGCTTCACCACATATCATCAATCACCACGTGTCAGTTTCTCTGATCATAATTGTGAATCGCTGTTTATTATAATGTTGTTGTTTTTTTCTCATTAGTTTGACCTCCTCTCTGCCCACTGAACAGATCTGTATTTTAAATCTGATTCTACTAGAGTTCAGAGTTCAGTGTAGTCACGGCTCTGGGTGCTACCGCACCATCTCCAGTCTGTTCTGGACTGTGAAGAGAACCCTGGTGGCATGTCTTGTGGGGTATCTGAGCTGTGTGCTGGTCATTTGAACGGCTTGGTGCCACCCACATGTCAGTACCTCTCACAAAGACGAGTAGTGATGCAGTCGATCACTCATCTACTGAGCCAGGAGAGTTGGACATGCATGTCATTGATGTTACCATATGACTGGACAGTATACCATCTGACTGGGCAGTAGTCTATATGACTGGACAGTAGACCAGTAGACCATATGACTGGACAGTTGGCTATATGACTGGACAGTAGACCATATGACTGGACAGTAGACCATATGACTGGACAGTAGACCAGTAGACCATATGACTGGACAGTAGACCAGTAGACCATATGAATGGACAGTAGACCAGTAGACCATATGACTGGACAGTAGACCATATGACTGGACAGTAGGCTGTATGACTGGGCAGTAGACCATATGACTGGGCAGTAAACCATACAGCTGGGCAGTAGACCATATGACTGGGCAGTAGACCATATGACTGGGCAGTAGACCATATGACTGGAGAGTAGACCAGTAGACCATATGACTGGAGAGTAGACCAGTAGACCATATGACTGGAGAGTAGACCAGTAGACCATATGACTGGACAGTAGACCAGTAGACCATATGACTGGAGAGTAGACCAGTAGACCATATGACTGGAGAGTAGACCAGTAGACCATAGGACTGGAGAGTAAACCAGTAGACCATATGACTGGAGAGTAGACCAGTAGACCATATGAATGGACAGTAGACCAGTAGTCCATATGACTGGGCAGTAGACCATACAACTGGGCAGTAGACCATACAACTGGGCAGTAGACCATATGACTGGGCAGTAGACCATATGACTGGGCAGTAGACCATATGACTGGGCAGTAGACCATATGACTGGACAGTAGACCAGTAGACCATATGACTGGAGAGTAGACCAGTAGACCATATGACTGGAGAGTAGACCAGTAGACCATATGACTGGACAGTAGACCAGTAGTCCATATGACTGGGCAGTAGACCATATGACTGGACAATAGACCATATGACTGGACAGTAGACTATATGACTGGACAGTAGACCATATGACTGGACAATAGACCACATGACTGGACAGTAGTCCATATGACTGGACAATAGACCATATGACTGGACAATAGACCATATGACTGGATAATAGACCATATGACTGGACAATAGACCATATGACTGGACAATAGACCATATGATTGGGCAATAGACCATATGACTGGACAGTAGACCATATGACTGGACAATAGACCATATGACTGGACAATAGACCATATGACTGGACAATAGACCATATGATTGGGCAATAGACCAGTAGTCTATATGACTGGGCAGTAGGCTATATGACTGGGCAGTAGGCTATATGACTGGACAGTAGACCAGTAGACCATGTGACTGGGCAGTAGACCATATTACTGGACAGTAGACCGTATGACTGGGCAGTAGTCTATATGACTGGGCAGTAGACCATATGACTGGGCAGTAGACCAGTAGTCTATATGACTGGGCAGTAGTCCATATGACTGGGCAGTAGACCATATGACTGGGCAGTAGTCTATATGACTGGACAGTAGTCTATATGATTGGGCAGTAGACCATATGACTGGGCAGTAGACCAGTAGAGAGACTACTGGCCAGTCATATAGACTACTGGCCAGTCATATAGACTACTGCCCAGTCATATGGACTACTGCCCAGTCATATAGACTACTGGTCTACTGCCCAGTCATATGGTCTACTGCCCAGTCATATAGACTACTGCCCAGTCATATAGACTACTGCCCAGTCATATAGACTACTGCCCAGTCATATGGACTACTGCCCAGTCATATAGACTACTGGTCTACTGCCCAGTCATATAGACTACTGCCCAGTCATATAGACTACTGCCCAGTCATATGGACTACTGCCCAGACATGGATGGAGACCTCACGGAGCGTCTACTAGCAGGGCTGTTACTGAAGGACCAACCAGGATGCAGAGCTGTGTTCTAGTCAGACATGGATGGAGACCTCACGGAGCGTCCACTATATGACTGGGCAGTAGTCCATATGACTGGGCAGTAGTCTATATGACTGGGCAGTAGTCTATATGACTGGGCAGTAGACCAGTAGTCTATATGACTGGGCAGTAGTCCATATGACTGGGCAGTAGTCTATATGACTGGGCAGTAGTCTATATGACTGGGCAGTAGTCTATATGACTGGGCAGTAGACCATATGACTGGGCAGTAGACCAGTAGTCTATATGACTGGGCAGTAGTCCATATGACTGGGCAGTAGTCTATATGACTGGCCAGTAGTCTATATGACTGGCCAGTAGTCTATATGACTGGCCAGTAGTCTATATGACTGGGCAGTAGTCCATATGACTGGGCAGTAGTCTATATGACTGGGCAGTAGACCAGTAGACCATATGACTGGGCAGTAGTCTATATGACTGGGCAGTAGACCAGTTGACCATATGACTGGACAGTAGACCATATGACTGGGCAGTAGTCCATATGACTGGGCAGTAGTCTATATGACTGGGCAGTAGTCTATATGACTGGGCAGTAGACCAGTAGACCATATGACTGGACAGTGGACCATATGACTGGGCAGTAGACCAGTAGACCATATGACTGGGCAGTAGACCATATGACTGGGCAGTAGACCATATGACTGGGCAGTAGACTGGGCAGTAGACCATATGACTGGGCAGTATTCCATATAACTGGGCAGTAGACCATATGACTGGGCAGTAGTCTATATGACTGGGCAGTAGACCATATGACTGGGCAGTAGTCTATATGACTGGGCAGTAGACTGGGCAGTAGTCTATATGACTGGGCAGTAGTCTATATGACTGGGCAGTTGTCTATATGACTGGGCAGTAGGCTATATGACTGGACAGTAGACCAGTAGACCATGTGACTGGGCAGTAGACCATATGACTGGACAGTAGACCGTATGACTGGGCAGTAGTCTATATGACTGGGCAGTAGACCATATGACTGGGCAGTAGACCAGTAGTCTATATGACTGGGCAGTAGTCCATATGACTGGGCAGTAGACCATATGACTGGGCAGTAGTCTATATGACTGGACAGTAGTCTATATGATTGGGCAGTAGACCATATGACTGGGCAGTAGACCAGTAGTCTATATGACTGGGCAGTAGTCCATATGACTGGGAAGTAGTCTATATGACTGGGCAGTAGTCTATATGACTGGGCAGTAGACCAGTAGTCTATATGACTGGGCAGTAGTCCATATGACTGGGCAGTAGTCTATATGACTGGGCAGTAGTCTATATGACTGGGCAGTAGACCATATGACTGGGCAGTAGACCGGTAGTCTATATGACTGGGCAGTAGTCCATATGACTGGGCAGTAGTCTATATGACTGGCCAGTAGTCTATATGACTGGCCAGTAGTCTATATGACTGGCCAGTAGTCTATATGACTGGGCAGTAGTCCATATGACTGGGCAGTAGTCTATATGACTGGGCAGTAGACCAGTAGACCATATGACTGGGCAGTAGTCTATATGACTGGGCAGTAGACCAGGCGACCATATGACTGGACAGTAGACCATATGACTGGGCAGTAGTCCATATGACTGGGCAGTAGTCTATATGACTGGGCAGTAGTCTATATGACTGGGCAGTAGACCAGTAGACCATATGACTGGACAGTAGACCATATGACTGGGCAGTAGACCAGTAGACCATATGACTGGGCAGTAGACCATATGACTGGGCAGTAGACCATATGACTGGGCAGTAGACTGGGCAGTAGACCATATGACTGGGCAGTATTCCATATAACTGGGCAGTAGACCATATGACTGGGCAGTAGTCTATATGACTGGGCAGTAGACCATATGACTGGGCAGTAGTCTATATGACTGGGCAGTAGACTGGGCAGTAGTCTATATGACTGGGCAGTAGTCTATATGACTGGGCAGTTGTCTATATGACTGGACAGTAGACTATATGCCTGGTCAGTAGACCATATGACTGGGCAGTAGACTGGGCAGTAGACCATATGACTGGGCAGTAGACCAGTAGTCTATATGACTGGGCAGTAGACTGGGCAGTAGACCATATCTTAGCTACTGTTGTATCAATATGTTTTGTCCATGACAGAATACAATCCAGTGTTACTCCAAACAGTATAGTCATCTCAACTTGCTCAATTTCCACATTATTCATTCCAAGATTTAGTTGAGGTTCAGGGCTTATTGAATAATTTGTCCCAAATACAATGCTTTTAATTTTTGAAATAATGTTTAGGACTAACTTATTTCTTTCCACCCATTCTGAAACCAACTGCAGCTTTCTGTTAAGTGTTGCGGTGATTTAACTTGTTGTGGTTGCTGACATGTATAGTGTTGAGTCATTAGCATGCATAGACACGCTGGCTTTACTGAAAGGCAGTGGCATGTCATTAGTTTGATTTTAAAAAGTAAGGGGCCTAGACAGCTGCCCTGGGGAATGCCTGACTCTCCCAGGATAATTTTGGTTTCCATTAAAAAAAAGTCCCTCTGTGTTCTGTTAGACAGATAACTCAATCCACAATATGGCAGGGGGGTGTAAAGCCGTAACACATGAGTTTTACCAGCCAGCAGATTATGTTCGATGATGTCAAAAGCCACGCTGAAGCCTAAAACGAAAACTCCAACAATCTTTTTATTATCAATCTCTCTTAGCCAATCATAAGTCATTTGTGTAAGTGCCGTGCGTGTTAAGCGCCCGTATTCTATAAGCGTGCTGAAAGTCACTTGTCCATTTTTTTTTTACTGTGAAAAAGCTTTGTGTCTGATCAAACACCATTTTTTTCCCCAAAGGTTTACTTCGGTTTGGTGGAAGGGTGATTGGTCGGCGGTTTGAGCCAGTAAAGGGTGTTTTTATATCAAATAAAAAATAGCAAGACTTCTCTTTTCTACTTTCCCAACTGACCTGATATCTCTATATGAAACTAATATCAGAATGTGACCTTCTGACCTGGCCTGATATCTCTATATGAAACTAATATCAGAATGTGATCTTCAGACGTGGCCTGATATCTCTACATGAAACTAATATCAGAATGTGACCTTCAGACCTGGCCTGATATCTCTACATGAAACTAATATCAGAATGTGACCTTCTGACCTGGCCTGATATCTCTACATGAAACTAATATCAGAATGTGACCTTCTGACCTGGCCTGATATCTCTATATGAAACTAATATCAGAATGTGACCTTCTGACCTGGCCTGATATCTCTATATGAAACTAATATCAGAATGTGACCTTCAGACCTGGCCTGATATCTCTATATGAAACTAATATCAGAATGTGACCTTCTGACCTGGCCTGATATCTCTATATGAAACTAATATCAGAATGTGACCTTCTGACCTGGCCTGATATCTCTATATGAAACTAATATCAGAATGTGACCTTCTGACCTGGCCTGATATCTCTACATGAAACTAATATCAGAATGTGACCTTCTGACCTGACCTGATATCTCTACATGAAACTAATATCAGAATGTGACCTTCAGACCTGGCCTGGCATGTCTATATCATGTGACCTTCTGACCTGGCCTGATATCTCTACATGAAACTAATATCAGAATGTGACCTTCTGACCTGGCCTGATATCTCTACATGAAACTAATATCAGAATGTGACCTTCAGACCTGGCCTGATATCTCTACATGAAACTAATATCAGAATGTGACCTTCAGACGTGGCCTGATATCTCTATATGAAACTAATATCAGAATGTGACCTTCTGACCTGGCCTGATATCTCTATATGAAACTAATATCAGAATGTGACCTTCTGACCTGGCCTGATATCTCTACATGAAACTAATATCAGAATGTGACCTTCAGACGTGGCCTGATATCTCTATATGAAACTAATATCAGAATGTGACCTTCTGACCTGGCCTGATATCTCTATATGAAACTAATATCAGAATGTGACCTTCAGACCTGGCCTGATATCTCTATATGAAACTAATATCAGAATGTGACCTTCAGACCTGGCCTGATATCTCTACATGAAACTAATATCAGAATGTGACCTTCAGACGTGGCCTGATATCTCTATATGAAACTAATATCAGAATGTGACCTTCTGACCTGGCCTGATATCTCTACATGAAACTAATATCAGAATGTGACCTTCAGACGTGGCCTGATATCTCTATATGAAACTAATATCAGAATGTGACCTTCTGACCTGGCCTGATATCTCTATATGAAACTAATATCAGAATGTGACCTTCTGACCTGGCCTGATATCTCTATATGAAACTAATATCAGAATGTGACCTTCTGACCTGGCCTGATATCTCTACATGAAACTAATATCAGAATGTGACCTTCAGACCTGGCCTGATATCTCTATATGAAACTAATATCAGAATGTGACCTTCAGACCTGGCCTGATATCTCTATATGAAACTAATATCAGAATGTGACCTTCTGACCTGGCCTGATATCTCTACATGAAACTAATATCAGAATGTGACCTTCTGACCTGGCCTGATATCTCTATATGAAACTAATATCAGAATGTGACCTTCAGACGTGGCCTGATATCTCTATATGAAACTAATATCAGAATGTGACCTTCTGACCTGGCCTGATATCTCTATATGAAACTAATATCAGAATGTGACCTTCAGACGTGGCCTGATATCTCTATATGAAACTAATATCAGAATGTGACCTTCAGACGTGGCCTGATATCTCTACATGAAACTAATATCAGAATGTGACCTTCTGACCTGGCCTGACATGTCTATATAATGTGACCTTCTGACCTGGCCTGACATGTCTATATAATGTGGCCTTCTGACCTGGCCTGACATGTCTATATAAAACTAATAACAGAAAGTGACCTTCATATTGCCCTTCCTTCACAAGGTGGACATGAATTCAACGAGGCTGACAAGGCTGTCACACACACTTGAGAAGCAGTTCTTTCCTCCTTTGTTTTCTCTCTGTGTGTGTGTGTGTGTGTGTGTGTGTGTGTGTGTGTGTGTGTGTGTGTGTGTGTGTGTGTGTGTGTGTGAGTGTGTGTGTTGCCGACTCATTGGCTTGGCTAGCACATCCTCAGTGTGTGTCAGCTCTGGTCATGACATGCTCAGTGAAGGATGTGTTGAGCTCAGCGAGGGGAATTCTGCTCTACTGTGGAGCGATGGTCCAGCCAGGAACACACACACACACACACAGACACACACACACACACAGACACAGACACACACACACACACACACACACACACACACACACACACACACACACACACACACACACACACACACACAGAGAGAGAGAGAGAGAGAGCCAGGAGCTTGCACTGATGTCATACGAATTACTCCTGGAAAAATGTCTGTTCAACGGGGGAGGCTGTTCAACGGGGGAGTCTGTTCAACGGGGGAGTCTGTTCAACGGGGGAGGCTGTTGAATGCGCACAGGTGTCTTGCTATTTCTATATCCCACATGAAGCTAAGGACACTGTTGCTACAACATCGTCTCATCATGCAGTCTCTCTCTCTCCTCCTAAGGACACTGTTGCTACAACATCGTCTCATCATGCAGTCTCTCTCTCTCCTCCTAAGGACACTGTTGCTACAACATCGTCTCATCATGCAGTCTCTCTCTCTCCTCCTAAGGACACTGTTGCTACAACATTGTCTCATCATGCAGTCTCTCTCTCTGCTCCTAAGGACACTGTTGCTACAACATTGTCTCATCATGCAGTCCCTCTCTCCTACGGACACTGTTGCTACAACATTGTCTCATCATGCAGTCCCTCTCTCCTAAGGACACTGTTGCAACAACATTGTCTCATCATGCAGTCCCTCTCTCCTACGGACACTGTTGCTACAACATTGTCTCATCATGCAGTCCCTCTCTCCTAAGGACACTGTTGCTACAACATTGTCTCATCATGCAGTCCCTCTCTCATAAGGACACTGTTGCTACAACATTGTCTCATCATGCAGTCCCTCTCTCCTAAGGACACTGTTGATACAACATTGTCTCATCATGCAGTTCCCTCTTTCCCTCCAGTTGAATCTAATGTTTAGGCTAATTGGTGTGGCCCAATCACATCTTCGGAGTCTGTTTCATTAACACACACACACACACACACACACACACACACACACACACACACACACACACACACACACACACACACACACACACACACTTTAGTTTGATCACATAATCTCGAAGTGTTTATGCATTCATAATCAATTACAGCATGATACTTCACAGTGCCATGGGGCTCTCTCCTTCTCCCTCTCTTTCTCTCTTTCTTCCCCCCCCCCCCTCTCTCTCTCTCTCTCTCCCTCCCTCCCCCCTCCCTCTCTCTCTCTCTCTCCCTCCCTCCCTCTCTCTCTCTCTCTCTCTCTCAACATAATGAGGATGGTTCCCCTGTATCATCCTCAACCCTGGGAACGGTATGTGTGTGCTTGTGTTGGGTCTAGAATCCCCTAAATTAGGACTGTTGTCTGGGTGTAACGGGACTTATCTGCTGCTGTGACTAAGATATCAATAACTATTGATTCAAACTATGGCAGTGAGGTAATGAAGATGCTTCTGTCAATGCTGAGGTTGGGGAGAGGGTGTGTCCCAAATCTCACCCTATTCCCGATATAATGCACAGTGGGCCTTGTTCAAAAGTAGTGCACTTACATTGGGAGCATCTTATCCCAGTGACTCCTACACTAACCTGATATCAACATGACATCCCAATGACTCCTACACTACCTGATATCAACATGATATCAATATGATATCCCACTGACTGCTACACTACCTGATATCAACATGATATCACAATGACTCCTACACTACCTGATATCAACATGATATCCCACTGACTCCTACACTACCTGATATCAACATGATATCAACATGATATCCCAATGACTCCTACACTACCTGATATCAACATGATATCAATATGATATCCCACTGACTGCTACACTACCTGATATCAACATGATATCACAATGACTCCTACACTACCTGATATCAACATGATATCCCACTGACTCCTACACTACCTGATATCAACATGATATCAACATGATATCCCAATGACTCCTACACTACCTGATATCAACATGATATCAACATGATATCCCACTGACTCCTACACTACCTGATATCAACATGATATCACAATGACTCCTACACTACCTGATATCAACATGATATCCCACTGACTCCTACACTACCTGATATCAACATGATATCACAATGACTCCTACACTACCTGATATCAACATGATATCAATATGATATCCCACTGACTGCTACACTACCTGATATCAACATGATATCACAATGACTCCTACACTACCTGATATCAACATGATATCCCACTGACTCCTACACTACCTGATATCAACATGATATCAACATGATATCCCAATGACTCCTACACTACCTGATATCAACATGATATCAACATGATATCCCACTGACTCCTACACTACCTGATATCAACATGATATCCCAATGACTCCTACACTACCTGATATCAACATGATATCAACTTGATATCGCACTGACTCCTACACTACCTGATATCAACATGATATCCCACTGACTCATACACTACCTGATATCAACATGATATCCCAATGACTCCTACACTACCTGATATCAACATGATATCAACATGAGATCCCAATGACTGCTACACTACCTGATATCAACATGATATCCCACTGACTCCTACACTACCTGATCAACATGATATCACACTGACTCCTACACTACCTGATATCAACATGATATCCCACTGACTCCTACACTACCTGATATCAACATGATATCAACATGATATCACACTGACTCCTACACTACCTGATATCAACATGATATCACAATGACTCCTACACTACCTGATATCAACATGATATCCCACTGACTCCTACACTACCTGATCAACATGATATCAACATGATATCCCAATGACTCCTACACTACCTGATATCAACATGATATCAACATGATATCACACTGACTCCTACACTACCTGATATCAACATGATATCACAATGACTCCTACACTACCTGATATCAACATGATATCCCACTGACTCCTACACTACCTGATCAACATGATATCAACATGATATCCCAATGACTACTACACTACATGATATCAACATGATATCAACAGGATATCCCACTGACTCCTACACTACCTGATCAACATGATATAAACATGATATCCCACTGACTCCTACACTACCTGATCAACATGATATCAACATGATATCCCACTGACTCCTATACTACCTGACATCAACATGATATCCCACTGACTCCTATACTACCTGATATCAACATGATATCCCACTGACTCCTATACTACCTGATATCAACATGATATCCCACTGACTCCTACACTACCTGATCAACATGATATCACACTGACTCCTACACTACCTGATATCAACATGATATCCCACTGACTCCTACACTACCCGATATCAACATGATATCAACATGATATCACACTGACTCCTACACTACATGATATCAACATGATATCCCACTGACTCCTACACTACCTGATATCAACATGATATCAACATGATATCACACTGACTCCTACACTACCTGATATCAACATGATATCAACATCTTATCCCAATGACTCCTACACTACCTGATCAACATGATATCACACTGACTCCTACACTACCTGATATCAACATGATATCCCACTGACTCCTACACTACCCGATATCAACATGATATCAACATGATATCACACTGACTCCTACACTACATGATATCAACATGATATCCCACTGACTCCTACACTACCTGATCAACATGATATCAACATGATATCCCACTGACTCCTACACTACCTGATATCAACATGATATCCCACTGACACCTACACTACCAGATATCAACATGATATCAACATGATATCCCACTGACTCCTACACTACCTGATATCAACATGATATCAACATCTTATCCCAATGACTCCTACACTACCCGATATCAACATGATATCAACATGATATCCCACTGACTCCTACACTACCCGATATCAATATGATATCAACATGATATCACACTGACTCCTACACTACCTGATATCAACATGATATCCCACTGACTCCTATACTACCTGATATCAACATGATATCCCACTGACTCCCACACTACCTGATATCAACATGATATCCCACTGACTCCCACACTACCTGATATCAACATGATATCAACATGATATCCCACTGACTCCTACACTACCTGATATCAACATGATATCACAATGACTCCTACACTACCTGATATCAACATGATATCCCACTGACTCCTACACTACCTGATATCAACATGATATCACAATGACTCCTACACTACCTGATATCAACATGATATCAATATGATATCCCACTGACTGCTACACTACCTGATATCAACATGATATCACAATGACTCCTACACTACCTGATATCAACATGATATCCCACTGACTCCTACACTACCTGATATCAACATGATATCAACATGATATCCCAATGACTCCTACACTACCTGATATCAACATGATATCAACATGATATCCCACTGACTCCTACACTACCTGATATCAACATGATATCCCAATGACTCCTACACTACCTGATATCAACATGATATCAACTTGATATCGCACTGACTCCTACACTACCTGATATCAACATGATATCCCACTGACTCATACACTACCTGATATCAACATGATATCCCAATGACTCCTACACTACCTGATATCAACATGATATCAACATGAGATCCCAATGACTGCTACACTACCTGATATCAACATGATATCCCACTGACTCCTACACTACCTGATCAACATGATATCACACTGACTCCTACACTACCTGATATCAACATGATATCCCACTGACTCCTACACTACCTGATATCAACATGATATCAACATGATATCACACTGACTCCTACACTACCTGATATCAACATGATATCACAATGACTCCTACACTACCTGATATCAACATGATATCCCACTGACTCCTACACTACCTGATCAACATGATATCAACATGATATCCCAATGACTCCTACACTACCTGATATCAACATGATATCAACATGATATCACACTGACTCCTACACTACCTGATATCAACATGATATCACAATGACTCCTACACTACCTGATATCAACATGATATCCCACTGACTCCTACACTACCTGATCAACATGATATCAACATGATATCCCAATGACTACTACACTACATGATATCAACATGATATCAACATGATATCCCACTGACTCCTACACTACCTGATCAACATGATATAAACATGATATCCCACTGACTCCTACACTACCTGATCAACATGATATCAACATGATATCCCACTGACTCCTATACTACCTGACATCAACATGATATCCCACTGACTCCTATACTACCTGATATCAACATGATATCCCACTGACTCCTATACTACCTGATATCAACATGATATCCCACTGACTCCTACACTACCTGATCAACATGATATCACACTGACTCCTACACTACCTGATATCAACATGATATCCCACTGACTCCTACACTACCCGATATCAACATGATATCAACATGATATCACACTGACTCCTACACTACATGATATCAACATGATATCCCACTGACTCCTACACTACCTGATATCAACATGATATCAACATGATATCACACTGACTCCTACACTACCTGATATCAACATGATATCAACATCTTATCCCAATGACTCCTACACTACCTGATCAACATGATATCACACTGACTCCTACACTACCTGATATCAACATGATATCCCACTGACTCCTACACTACCCGATATCAACATGATATCAACATGATATCACACTGACTCCTACACTACATGATATCAACATGATATCCCACTGACTCCTACACTACCTGATCAACATGATATCAACATGATATCCCACTGACTCCTACACTACCTGATATCAACATGATATCCCACTGACACCTACACTACCAGATATCAACATGATATCAACATGATATCCCACTGACTCCTACACTACCTGATATCAACATGATATCAACATCTTATCCCAATGACTCCTACACTACCCGATATCAACATGATATCAACATGATATCCCACTGACTCCTACACTACCCGATATCAATATGATATCAACATGATATCACACTGACTCCTACACTACCTGATATCAACATGATATCCCACTGACTCCTATACTACCTGATATCAACATGATATCCCACTGACTCCCACACTACCTGATATCAACATGATATCCCACTGACTCCCACACTACCTGATATCAACATGATATCCCACTGACTCCTATACTACCTGATATCAACATGATATCCCACTGACTCCCACACTACCTGATATCAACATGACATCCCACTGACACCTACACTACCTGATCAACATGATATCAACATGATATCCCACTGACTCCTACACTACCTGATCAACATGATATCAACATGATATCCCACTGACTCCTATACTACCTGATATCAACATGATATCCCACTGACTCCTACACTACCTGATCAACATGATATCAACATGATATCCCACTGACACCTACACTACCTGATATCAACATGATACCAACATGATATCCCACTGACTCCTACACTACCTGATCAACATGATATCAACATGATATCCCACTGACACCTACACTACCTGATATCAACATGATATCAACATGATATCCCACTTACTCCTACACTACCTGATATCAACATGATATCCCACTGACTCCTACACTACCTGATATCAACATGATATCCCACTGACTCCTACACTACCTGATCAAAGGTACAGCAGGGGTTTGATGTCTCCCCGTAGAGCAGAGGCTGGATGTACCTTCCTGGAGACTGTGGCTGTCTGTGTAGGTCATTCTCTCTCCGAGTCATGATTAAAGGAGAGCGCTTGGTTACGTTACTGCCAGAGGAACATGACGTCTGTAGCACTGCATTATTACCATATAAAAGACCTTAGATACTTACGTTCATCCATATTGACGTGTTAAATGTTTGACGTGCAAAGCATTTTTATAGTTCATGGGCTGTAAAAAGGCCTTGCACATCAAGTTCAGAGTTCTGAAAACTAGTAACAGGAGAGAATATTAGATATTTAGACTTCTGAAAACTAGTAACAGGAGAGAATATTAGATATTTAGACTTCTGAAAACTAGTAACAGGAGAGAATATTAGATATTTAGACTTCTGAAAACTTGTAACAGGAGAGAATATTAGATATTTAGACTTCTGAAAACTAGTAACAGGAGAGAATATTAGATATTTAGAGTTCTGAAAACTAGTAACAGGAGATAACATTAGATATTTAGACTTCTGAAAACTTGAATGCTATATGGTGACTTAGATGGTGTTGAAGCGCTCTCTTGATTCTTGTCAGAAAATCCATAACTTTTTGTGATAAAAAGAGATTGCATCAGGTATGCTTTTAGGAAAAAGGATTCTCCAGGCCTTTGTCCCTGAAGAAGAACCTTTTATAGAGATAGAACCGTATTATCTACATGGAACCCTTTATAGAGGTAGAACCGTATTATCTACATGGAACCCTTTATAGAGGTAGAACCGTATTATCTACATGGAACCCTTTATAGAGGTAGAACCGTATTATCTACATAGAACCCTTTATAGAGGTAGAACCGTATTATCTACATGGAACCCTTTATAGAGGTAGAACCGTATTATCTACATAGAACCCTTTATAGAGGTAGAACCGTATTATCTACATAGAACCCTTTATAGAGATAGAACCGTATTATCTACATAGAACCCTTTATAGAGGTAGAACCGTATTATCTACATGGAACCCTTTATAGAGGTAGAACTGTATTATCTACATGGAACCCTTTATAGAGGTAGAACCATATTATCTACATAGAACCCTTTATAGAGGTAGAACTGTATTATCTACATAGAACCCTTTATAGAGGTAGAACCATATTATCTACATAGAACCCTTTATAGAGATTAACCGTTTTATCTGCAGAGAACCCTTTATAGAGGTAGAACCGTATTATCTACATAGAACCCTTTATAGAGGTAGATCCTTATTATCTACATAGAACCCTTTATAGAGGTAGAACCGTATTATCTACATAGAACCCTTTATAGAGGTAGAACCGTATTATCTACATAGAACCCTTTATAGAGGTTAACCGTTTTATCTGCATAGAACCCTTTATAGAGGTAGAACCGTATTATCTACATATAACCCTTTATAGAGGTAGATCCTTATTATCTACATAGAACCCTTTATAGAGGTAGAACCGTATTATCTACATCGAACCCTTTATATAGGTAGAACCGTATTATCTACATAGAACCCTTTATAGAGGTAGATCCTTATTATCTACATATAACCCTTTATAGAGGTAGAACCGTATTATCTACACAGAACCCTTTATAGAGGTAGAACTGTATTATCTACATAGAACCCTTTATAGAGATAGAACCGTATTATCTACATAGAACCCTTTATAGAGGTAGATCCTTATTATCTACATAGAACCCTTTATAGAGGTAGAACTGTATTATCTACATAGAACCCTTTATAGAGGTAGAACCGTATTATCTACATAGAACCCTTTATAGAGGTAGAACCGTATTATCTACACAGAACCCTTTATAGAGGTAGAACCGTATTATCTACATAGAACCCTTTATAGAGATAGAACCGTATTATCTACATAGAACCCTTTATAGAGGTAGAACTGTATTATCTACATAGAACCCTTTATAGAGGTAGAACTGTATTATCTACATAGAACCCTTTATAGAGGTAGAACTGTATTATCTACATAGAACCCTTTATAGAGGTAGAACTGTATTATCTACACAGAACCCTTTATAGAGGTAGAACTGTATTATCTACACAGAACCCTTTATAGAGGTAGAACTGTATTATCTACATAGAACCTTTTATAGAGGTAGATCCTTATTATCTACATAGAACCCTTTATAGAGGTAGAACCGTATTATCTACACAGAACCCTTTATAGAGGTAGAACCGTATTATCTACACAGAACCCTTTATAGAGGTAGAACCGTATTATCTACATAGAACCCTTTATAGAGGTATAACCTTATTATCTACATATAACCCTTTATAGAGGTAGATCCTTATTATCTACATAGAACCCTTTATAGAGGTAGAACTGTATTATCTACATAGAACCCTTTATAGAGGTAGAACCGTATTATCTACATGGAACCCTTTATAGAGGTAGAACTGTATTATCTACATAGAACCCTTTATAGAGGTAGAACCGTATTATCTACATAGAACCCTTTATAGAGGTAGAACCGTATTATCTACATAGAACCCTTTATAGAGGTAGAACTGTATTATCTACATAGAACCTTTTAGGATTCTATGTCTTCCTTTTAGAAGCATTTATTTTATGTAGGAAAGGTTCTAAAGGAACCCTCTGAGTTCTGAAGAGTTCAGGAAAATCCACTGTAAGTCAACTGGCGTTGAGGCATTCTGCCTCCAATGTAGAAAAATCCATAACTTTTATATTGCTGAAAAGGATGTCTCATGGCGTTGATTAGGAGAATGTATTTCGTTTAGATAGGGCTTACAACAAATCCTGTCATTACTGCAGACAGGCAGTGTGCTGTGGCCGCGGACTAGCGTCTGGCACTGTCGAACAATGTTGGATTCTTTTCAGTTTAAACAAATTTCTGTTTCTGGGGACTGTTTTTTATCGCTCGTCCAAATCATATCCAGAAGGTTCTACAGTCATGACTCAGTTTGAGATCTCCATGTGAAGAGGGTTCCTAAAGTCATGACTCAGTTTGAGATCTCCATGTGAGGAAGGTTCTAAAGTCATGACTCAGTTTGAGATCTCCATGTGAGGAAGGTTCTGAAGTCATGACTCAGTTTGAGATCTCCATGTGAGGACGGTTCTAAAGTCATGACTCAGTTTGAGATCTCCATGTGAGGAAGGTTCCTAAAGTCATGACTCAGTTTGAGATCTCCATGTGAGGACGGTTCTAAAGTCATGACTCAGTTTGAGATCTCCATGTGAGGACGGTTCTAAAGTCATGACTCAGTTTGAGATCTCCATGTGAGGAAGGTTCTGAAGTCATGACTCAGTTTGAGATCTCCATGTGAAGAAGGTTCTGAAGTCATGACTCAGTTTGAGATCTCCATGTGAGGACGGTTCTAAAGTCATGACTCAGTTTGAGATCTCCATGTGAGGACGGTTCTAAAGTCATGACTCAGTTTGAGATCTCCATGTGATTCCTGATGGTCCCCATTCTCCTGTCAGCACTGTCTATATCTGCTATCTGCCAGGGACATGTTAACTAGTTCTATGTTAACCAGTTCTATGTTAACTAGTTCTATGTTAACCAGTTCTATGTTAACTAGTTAACCAGTTATATGTTAACTAGTTCCATGTTAACAATTTCAATGTTAACTAGTGTGTGTGTGTGTGTGTGTGTGTGTGTGTGTGTGTGTGTGTGCATGCGTGCATGCGCGTGTGTGCGTGCATGCGCGTGTGTGTGTGTGTGTGTGTGCGCGTGTTTGTGCATTCGGTCTTTGAAAACAGGCATCGTCGCTTCGTGTTTCAAATTGATAAAAAAATCAAATCACCGTCCGCAGTCTGATCTGACCATCGATCTGCTTTCTCTGCTTGTGTTCTCATAGACGGAGCCTGTTTGCCCTCCTTCCCATAGATGAACAGGTGACCCACTGGGTCAGGGAAGCTGGTGTATGTCTGTGTGAATGGTTGGGTGATGGTTTACATATTCATTACATTTTAATTGATACCTTGTTATTCTTATAGTCCACTGACGTTGAGTTTCTGTCTGAGTCAGAGCGTTGACACTAATTAAAACAACTTCATTTGATTCCATTGGACTTTTCTGCTCTTTCCAGCCTGGCTTTGATCCGGGGGATCACTGCCAGTTCTGTGGTTTGTTTTGTGGGTTATGAAAGCAGGGTCCAGGAAACATCATGTCCCTGACAAGGCCAGAAGCAACTCTAACAGTCCTAGCAGTGAGGTCAGGAAGACTCTCAAGCTGTCTGTGATGGGTGTTCCTCATCTGGCTGTCCTGAGGTCACACACACGCACACACGCACGCACACACACACACACACACACGCACGCACACACACACACACACACACACACGCACGCACGTGCACACACACACGCACGCACGTGCACACACACACACACACACACACACACACACACACACACACACACACACACACACCACGCTGTAATAATCAACTCATAAGGGTTCCCAGTGTTTGTGTGAGCTCATAGTAGTTCCAGGATCTACCCCTGCTGCTGGTCCCTCCCTCTCTCTCTCTCCCCTCTCCTCCCTCCCTCGCTCTCCCCTCCCTCCCTCTCTCCTCCCTCCCTATCTCTCTCTCCCCTCCCTCCCTCTCTCTCTCTCGCTCCCCTCCCTCCCTCTCTCTCTCTCTCTCCCTCCCTCTCTCTCTCTCTCTCTCTCCCTCCCTCTCTCTCTCTCTCTCCCCTCTCCTCCCTCTCTCTCTCTCTCTCCCCTCTCCTCCCTCCCTCTCTCCCCTCCCTCCCTCTCTCCTCCCTCCCTATCTCTCTCTCTCTCCCCTCCCTCCCTCTCTCTCTCTCGCTCCCCTCCCTCCCTCTCTCTCTCTCCCCTCCCTCCCTCTCTCTCTCTCTCTCTCTCCCTCCCTCTCTATCTCTCCCTCCCTCCCTCTCTCTCTCTCCCCTCTCTCTCTCCTCCCTCCCAGCCCTCTCTCCCCTCTCCTCCCTCCCATCCCTCTCTCCCCTCTCCTCCCTCCCAGCCCTCTCTCCCCTCTCCTCCCTTTCTCTCTCTCCTCCCTCCCAGCCCTCTCTCCCCTCTCCTCCCTCTCAGCCCTCTCTCCTCTCTCTCCCCTCCCATCCCTCTCTCCTCCCTCCCAGCCCTCTCCTCCCTCTCAGCCATCTCTCCTCTCACTCCCCTCCCCTCCCATCCCTCTCTCCTCCCTCCCAGCCCTCTCTCCCCTCCTAGCCCTCTCTCCTCTCTCTCCCCTCCCCTCCCCTCCCATCCCATCCCTCTCTCCTCCCCTCCCAGCCCTCTCTCCCCTCCCAGCCCTCTCTCTGCCCTCTCTCCTCTCTCTCCCCTCCCTGCCTGCTCTCCTCTCTCCCCTCCCCTCCCTCTCTCGCCCTCCCAGCCCTCTCTCCCCTCCCAGCCCTCTCTCCTCTCTCTCGCTCCCCTCCCATCCCTCTCTCTCCCCTCCCAGCCCTCTCTCCTCTCTCTCCCCTCCCATCCCCCTCTCCTCCCCTCCCAGTCCTCTCTCCCCTCCCAGCCCTCTCTCTGCCCTCTCTCCTCTCTCTCCCCTCCCTGCCTGCTCTCCTCTCTCCCCTCCCAGCCCTCTCTCTAAATGTGTCCCTCACGCTGAGCTGTCCTCTTTGAGATTCCCTACTTTTAACTCTTGCTCTTTTTGTGTCTTATTTCTAGTGGTCTGTTTGCCAGTCACTACACAGAAACACACTACCTGGAAGACGGCAGCGCGGTCACCGGCTCTCACAACATCACGGTACGGTATTACGTCTAATGGAGTCTCACAACCTCACGGTACGGTATTACGTCTAATGGAGTCTCACAACATCACGGTACGGTATTAAGTCTAATGGAGTCTCACAACCTCACAGTACAGTATTAAGTCTAATGGAGTCTCACAACATCACGGTACGGTATTAAGTCTAATGGAGTCTCACAACATCACGGTACGGTATTAAGTCTAATGGAGTCTCACAACATCACAGTACGATATTAAGTCTAATGGAGTCTCACAACATCATAGTACGATATTAAGTCTAATGGAGTCTCACAACATCATAGTACGATATTAAGTCTAATGGAGTCTCACAACATCACAGTACAGTATTAAGTCTAATGGAGTCTCACAACATCACAGTACAGTATTAAGTCTAATGGAGTCTCACAATTTGGAGGTAAGTCAAATCAAATCAAATCAATTTATAAAGCCCTTCTTACATCAGCTGATGTCACAAAGTCCTCTACAGAAACCCAGCCTTAAACCCCAAACCAGCAAGCAATGCAGGCGTAGAAGCACGGTGGCTAGGAAAAACTCCCTATAAAGGCCAGAACCTAGGAAGAAACCTAGAGAGGAACCAGGCTATGAGGGGTGGCCCAAACAGAAAGCAATGCAGGTGTAGAAGCACGTGGCTAGGAAAAACTCCCTATAAAGGCCAGAACCTAGGAAGAAACCTAGAGAGGAACCAGGCTATGAGGGTTAAGTCATCTCTATGTCCTAGATTGATAGAACCACTTGGCAACTAACAGACAAACAGGAAAACGACAAGGCATACTTAATACCTATTACCATACAATAACAAGGCATGCCTGTTACCATACAATAACAAGGCATACTTCACGCCTATTACCATACAATAACAAGACATACTTCAAACCTATTACCATACAATAACAAGACATACTTCATGCATATTACCATACAATAACAAGACATACTTCATGCCTATTACCATACAATAACAAGGCATACTTCACGCCTATTACCATACAATAACAAGACATACTTCATACCTATTACCATACAATAACAAGACATACTTCACGCCTATTACCATACAATAACAAGGCATACTTCATACCTATTACCATATAATAACAAGACATACTTCACGCCTATTACCATACAATAACAAGGCATACTTCACGCCTATTACCATACAATAACAAGACATACTTCATGCCTATTACCATGCTGTTGTTCTTCCCTCTCTCTATGGAGCTCAGAGACCTCTTGTTGAAGCCCTGAACCTGTCAGGATGAGGGGTTGTCGTCCCTCCGTTTAGAGGAAAACGGACTGAAGGAAATGTTGACGCTCCTGTAATATCAGTTTAGTCTAGTACCCACAGTTCAGTCTGTCTGCTGAAGTTGCTGTGGTGGGACAGTGGAGAGGAGAGGTGTATTGTGGGTAGTGGCTAGTACCCACAGTTCAGTCTGTCTGCTGAAGTTGCTGTGGTGGGACAGTGGAGAGGAGAGGTGTATTGTGGGTAGTGGCTAGTACCCACAGTTCAGTCTGTCTGCTGAAGCTGCTATGGTGGGACAGTGGAGAGGAGAGGTGTATTGTGGGTAGTGGCTAGTACCCACAGTTCAGTCTGTCTGCTGAAGTTGCTGTGGTGGGACAGTGGAGAGGAGAGGTGTATTGTGGGTAGTGACTAGTACCCACAGTTCAGTCTGTCAAAGAAGATGTGGTCTGCTTGCTTGGTCTTTCTGTATCCAGTCCATTGTTCCTTTCTACGTTTCCCAAAGTGAAGAAGTTACTGTAAATATACAAGATGAAACACTGTGAAAGTAGGAATTTACCCACGGACTTGATACACGGCAAATGGTTAAACCTTACGGAACATTCATGAAAATATGAACATCTTGCTTCTATCTCTCCTCTCCATGTTCAACCCACACATTCACGTGGACAATTTCTTCCACTCAGAGCATCACGTTTCAGTTGATCCTGCTGTGGACTGGGACTAGGTCAGACTATCCCTCAGACTATCCCTGACTCTGGCTGGGTTTGACCCACTCAGCACAGACATTTCACAACACAGGCACAATAAGGGAGCTGTGATGAACCAGACTGGACCGGGTCTGGGTGGGAGCAATCCACTGAGAGTCTAGTACACACACAGGGCTGGTGCGCTTGGGGTCCCTGTGAACTCAGCTTGATCTGACCAACAATCCCCCTACTATTAGCAGGGGACATAATGAAAGCTCCTCCCCTCAGCAGGGGACACAACGAAAGCTCCTCCCCTCAGCAGGGGACATCACGAAAGCTCCTCCCCTCAGCAGGGGACATAGCGAAAGCTCCTCCCCTCAGCAGGGGACATAATGAAAGCTCCTCCCCTCAGCATGGGACATAATGAAAGCTCCTCCCCTCAGAAGGGGACATAACGAAAGCTCCTAACCTCAGCAGGGGACAAAATGAAAGCTCCGCCTCCCCTCAGCAGGGGACATAATGAAAGCTCCTCCCCTCAGCAGGGGACATAATGAAAGCTCCTCCCCCCCTCAGCAGGGGACATAACGAAAGCTCCTCCCCCCTCAGCAGGGGACATAACGAAAGCTCCTCCCCCCTCAGCAGGGGACATAACGAAAGCTCCTCCCCCCCTTAGCTGGGGACATAACAAAAGCTCCTCCCCCCCTCAGCAGGGGACATCTCGACCCACATCACCTCACCAGTCCCTGCTATTCCCCCAGTCCCCCTAGTGACTGGGTCCCCTAGTGACAGGATCCCCTAGTTACTGGATCCCCTAGTGACCGGATCCCCTAGTGACTGGATCTTCTAGTGACCGAATCCCCTAGTGACCGGGTCCCCTAGTGACCGGATCCCCTAGTGACCGGGTCCCCTGGTGACCGGGTTCCCTGGTGACTGGATCCCCTGGTGACCGGGTCCCCTAGTGACTGAGTCCCTAGTGACTGGATCCCCTAGTTACTGGATCCCCTAGTGACCGGATCCCCTAGTGACTGGATCTTCTAGTGACCGAATCCCCTAGTGACCGGGTCCCCTAGTGACCGGATCCCCTAGTGACCGGGTCCCCTGGTGACCGGGTTCCCTGGTGACTGGATCCCCTGGTGACCGGGTCCCCTAGTGACTGAGTCCCCTAGTGACTGGGTCCCTTCATGGGAGTGTCAGACTGGAGGGTTCCACAGTCCCCTAGTAACTGGGTCCCTTCATGGGAGTGTCAGACTGGAGGGTTCTACAGTCCCCTAGTGACTGGGTCCCTTCATGGGAGTGTCAGACTGGAGGGTTCTACAGTCCCCTAGTGACTGGGTCCCTTCATGGGAGTGTGGGACTTCCAGTCTTCCATCAGTCTAAGACGGACTGATCCATTGGTGATTTATTGGCCAGTATGGAGGGAGTTAGGGGGGAGGGAGGAATCTGAGCCCCTTCATTCCCCCATTTCATGTATCAGTATTTTATGCCAGCTAAGCGTCTGTCAGAGGCAAGGTATTAGACGGAGGGAGGGAGTGATGGGTGAGGGAGGGAGGGATGAGGGAGGGAGGGAGTGATGAGGGAGGGAGGGAGTGATGAGTGATAGCCTCTTCACTTCTCCGTCCTTCCCATTTCATTTGTCTGTTTTATAGCTCTCTGTAATGGAATACTTTCCAGGCATTGTTCCTCAGAGGACGTACCGGACACAGGAAGGGAGAGCCTCGTCCTTCATGACAGATTGTTAAAATACAAGAGCTCAAAACGTATTGTATCCATACAAAAAGTGTAAGAATAAACACATGGTAATTATGAACAAAATACAGGTTTGATATATTGTACATTCACAGAGGTGTACAACAGGACAGTCCAATCTCCCCAGTTTGATACATTCACAGAGGTGTACAACAGGGAAGTCCAATCTCCCCAAATTGATACATTCACAGAGGTGTACAACAGGGCAGTCCAATCTCCCCAGTCAAATTACATCTGTAGTTTCCATTTAAAGCAGGTCAGGTGTCAAATTACCATCCATCTCTGACCCCTGAGTGGTGTACCGAGAATCAGAAAGCCTAGAAACAGTCTATTCATACCAAGATGTGGCCAAGATGTGTCTGGCAGGACTCTGTATGGACTAGCGTGTAGTTGAGAACTGGGCCAACACTTAGACGTTGATGAACACGTCAGAATACTTCAGGCTGAAGTACGGATGACAGGGAAGGACAATTGTGTGCAGGGAAATTGTTGTAAATGTTCATGGAAGACAGAAAGCAGAGTAGAAGTTTTGGAGAGAGGACTAAGGTCTGGTCTTCTGGAACATCCTAGAAAGCAGAGTAGAAGCTTTGGAGAGAGGACTAAGGTCTGGCCTTCTGGAACATCCTAGAAAGCAGAGTATAAGTTTTGGAGAGTGGACTAAGTTAAGAGGTCTGGTCTTCTGGAACATCCTAGAAAGCAGAGTAGAAGCTTTGGAGAGAGGACTAAGGTCTGGTCTTCTGGAACATCCTAGAAAGCAGAGTAGAAGCTTTGGAGAGAGGACTAAGGTCTGGTCTTCTGGAACATCCTAGAAAGCAGAGTAGAAGCTTTGGAGAGTGGACTAAGTTAAGAGGTCTGGTCTTCTGGAACATCCTAGAAAGCAGAGTAGAAGCTTTGGAGAGAGGACTAAGGTCTGGTCTTCTGGAACATCCTAGAAATCAGAGTAGAAGCTTTGGAGAGAGGACTAAGGACTGGTCTTCTGGAACATTCTAGAAAGCAGAGTAGAAGCTTTGGAGAGAGGACTAAGGTCTGGCCTTCTGGAATATCCTAGAAAGCAGAGTAGAAGTTTTGGAGAGTGGACTAAGTTAAGAGGTCTGGTCTTCTGGAACATCCTAGAAAGCAGAGTAGAAGCTTTGGAGAGAGGACTAAGGTCTGGTCTTCTGGAACATCCTAGAAAGCAGAGTAGAAGCTTTGGAGAGAGGACTAAGGTCTGGTCTTCTGGAACATCCTAGAAAGCAGAGTAGAAGCTTTGGAGAGTGGACTAAGTTAAGAGGTCTGGTCTTCTGGAACATCCTAGAAAGCAGAGTAGAAGCTTTGGAGAGAGGACTAAGGTCTGGTCTTCTGGAACATCCTAGAAATCAGAGTAGAAGCTTTGGAGAGAGGACTAAGGACTGGTCTTCTGGAACATTCTAGAAAGCAGAGTAGAAGCTTTGGAGAGAGGACTAAGGTCTGGCCTTCTGGAACATCCTAGAAAGCAGAGTAGAAGTTTTGGAGAGTGGACTAAGTTAAGAGGTCTGGTCTTCTGGAACATCCTAGAAAGCAGAGTAGAAGCTTTGGAGAGAGGACTAAGGTCTGGTCTTCTGGAACATCCTAGAAAGCAGAGTAGAAGCTTTGGAGAGAGGACTAAGGTCTGGTCTTCTGGAACATCCTAGAAAGCAGAGTAGAAGCTTTGGAGAGTGGACTAAGTTAAGAGGTCTGGTCTTCTGGAACATCCTAGAAAGCAGAGTAGAAGCTTTGGAGAGAGGACTAAGGTCTGGTCTTCTGGAACATCCTAGAAATCAGAGTAGAAGCTTTGGAGAGAGGACTAAGGACTGGTCTTCTGGAACATTCTAGAAAGCAGAGTAGAAGCTTTGGAGAGAGGACTAAGGTCTGGCCTTCTGGAACATCCTAGAAAGCAGAGTAGAAGTTTTGGAGAGTGGACTAAGTTAAGAGGTCTGGTCTTCTGGAACATCCTAGAAAGCAGAGTAGAAGCTTTGGAGAGAGGACTAAGGTCTGGTCTTCTGGAACATCCTAGAAAGCAGAGTAGAAGCTTTGGAGAGAGGACTAAGGTCTGGTCTTCTGGAACATCCTAGAAAGCAGAGTAGAAGCTTTGGAGAGAGGACTAAGGTCTGGTCTTCTGGAACATTCTAGAAAGCAGAGTAGAAGCTTTGGAGAGAGGACTAAGGTCTGGTCTTCTGGAACATTCTAGAAAGCAGAGTAGAAGCTTTGGAGAGAGGACTAATGTCTGGTCTTCTGGAACATCCTAGAAAGCAGAGTAGAAGTTTTGGAGAGAAGACTAAGGTCTGGTCTTCTGGAAAACATCCTAGAAAGCAGAGTAGAAGTTTTGGAGAGTGGACTAAGGTCTGGTCTTCTGGAAAACATCCTAGAAAGCAGAGTAGAAGCTTTGGAGAAAGGACTAAGGTCTGGTCTTCTGGAACATCCTAGAAAGCAGAGTAGAAGCTTTGGAGAGAGGACTAAGTTCTGGTCTTCTGGAACATTCTAGAAAGCAGAGTAGAAGCTTTGGAGAGAGGACTAAGGTCTGGTCTTCTGGAACATCCTAGAATGCAGAGTAGAAGCTTTGGAGAGAGGACTAAGGTCTGGTCTTCTGGAACATCCTAGAATGCAGAGTAGAAGTTTTGGAGAGAGGACTAAGGTCTGGTCTTCTGGAACATCCTAGAAAGCAGAGTAGAAGCTTTGGAGAGAGGACTAAGGTCTGGTCTTCTGGAACATCCTAGAATGTAGAGTAGAAGCTTTGGAGAGAGGACTAAGGTCTGGTCTTCTGGAACATCCTAGAATGCAGAGTAGAAGTTTTGGAGAGAGGACTAAGGTCTGGTCTTCTGGAAAACATCCTAGAAAGCAGAGTAGAAGCTTTGGAGAGAGGACTAAGGTCTGGTCTTCTGGAACTTCCTAGTTCCACGGTAAAGGACCAATAGTTACACGACGGGTCTCTCTGAGAAAACTGATCAGACGCTGAACATGTGGAATCAGCAGCAGGTGAACGACCACCACCTTGGAAAAGAGTAAAGACGAATCCTGAAATGTACAGAGGTATATATTTGGAGAGGTGGAGAAACCACATGTTCATGTTTTACTGTGCAGCAGTGAAGTAGTCAGGGAGCAAGGGCCTGGGTCTGGACCATAGGTACCACAGGAGATAACCTGGATCTGGACCATAGATACCACAGGAGATGGCCTGGGTCTGGACCATAGGTACCAAAGGAGATGGCCTGGGTCTGGACCATAGGTACCACAGGAGATGGCCTGGGTCTGGACCAGAGATGGTCTGGGTCTGGACCATAGATGGCCTGGGTCTGGACCATAGGTACCACAGGAGATGGCCTGGGTCTGGACCATAGGTACCACAGGAGATGGCCTGGGTCTGGACCATAGGTACCACAGGAGATGGCCTGGGTCTGGACCATAGATACCACAGGAGATGGCCTGGGTCTGGACCATAGATACCACAGGAGATGGCCTGGGTCTGGACCACAGGTACCACAGGAGATGGCCTGGGTCTGGACCAGAGATGGCCTGGGTCTGGACCATAGGTACCACAGGAGATGGCCTGGGTCTGGACCATAGGTACCACAGTAGATGGCCTGGGTCTGGACCAGAGATACCACAGGAGATGGCCTGGATCTGGACCATAGATACCACAGGAGATGGCCTGGGTCTGGACCATAGGTGCCAAAGGAGATGGCCTGGGTCTGGACCATAGGTACCACAGGAGATGGCCTGGGTCTGGACCAGAGATGGTCTGGGTCTGGACCATAGATGGCCTGGGTCTGGACCATAGGTACCACAGGAGATGGCCTGGGTCTGGACCATAGGTACCACAGGAGATGGCCTGGGTCTGGACCATAGGTACCACAGGAGATGGCCTGGGTCTGGACCAGAGATGGCCTGGGTCTGGACCATAGATGGCCTGGGTCTGGACCATAGGTACCACAGGAGATGGCCTGGGTCTGGACCATAGATACCACAGGAGATGGCCTGGGTCTGGACCATAGATACCACAGGAGATGGCCTGGGTCTGGACCACAGGTACCACAGGAGATGGCCTGGGTCTGGACCAGAGATGGCCTGGGTCTGGACCATAGGTACCATAGGAGATGGCCTGGGTCTGGACCATAGGTACCACAGTAGATGGCCTGGGTCTGGACCAGAGATGGCCTGGGTCTGGACCATAGGTACCACAGGAGATGGCCTGGGTCTGGACCATAGGTACCACAGGAGATGGCCTTGGTCTGGACCATAGATACCACAGGAGATGGCCTGGGTCTGGACCATAGATACCACAGGAGATGGCCTGGGTCTGGACCATAGATACCACAGGAGATGGCCTGGGTCTTGACCATAGGTATCACAGGAGATGGCCTGGGTCTGGACCATAGGTACCACAGTAGATGGCCTGGGTCTGGACCAGAGATGGCCTGGGTCTGGACCATAGGTACCACAGGAGATGGCCTGGGTCTGGACCATAGGTACCACAGTAGATGGCCTGGGTCTGGACCAGAGATGGCCTGGGTCTGGACCATAGGTACCACAGGAGATGGCCTGGGTCTGGACCATAGATACCACAGGAGATGGCCTGGGTCTGGACCATAGATACCACAGGAGATGGCCTGGGTCTGGACCATAGGTATCACAGGAGATGGCCTGGGTCTGGACCATAGGTACCACAGTAGATGGCCTGGGTCTGGACCAAAGATGGCCTGGGTCTGGACCATAGGTACCACAGGAGATGGCCTGGGTCTGGACCATAGATGGCCTGGGTCTGGACCATAGGTACCACAGGAGATGGCCTGGGTCTGGACCATAGGTACCACAGGAGATGGCCTGGGTCTGGACCATAGGTACCACAGTAGATGGCCTGGGTCTGGACCAGAGATGGCCTGGGTCTGGACCATAGGTACCACAGGCGATGGCCTGGGTCTGGACCATAGGTACCACAGGAGATGGCCTTGGTCTGGACCAGAGATGGCCTGGGTCTGGGCCATAGGTACCACATGAGAGGGCCTGGGTCTGGACCATAGGTACCACAGGAGATGGCCTGGGTCTGGACCATAGGTACCACAGGAGATGGCCTGGGTCTGGACCAGAGATGGCCTGGGTCTGGACCATAGATGGCCTGGGTCTGGACCATAGGTACCACAGTAGATGGCCTGGGTCTGGACCATAGGTACCACAGGAGATAACCTGGATCTGGACCATAGATACCACAGGATATGGCCTGGGTCTGGACCATAGATGGCCTGGGTCTCGACCATAGACAGAAGCTGTATTTTCACTTCAAACCAGATACTTCCTCCACTGTCTACCTTCCTGTCCCTCCTACCTACCCTGACAGTCTGACCTTGTCCTAACAGTATGTTAAACTCTCTGTCCTACCTTCTTGACCCTCCTACCTACCCTGACAGTCCGGCCTTGTCCTAACAGCCTTGTCCTGTGTCCTTGTCCTGTGGCGTACTGCAATAGCATAAAATAGTCCCCGCGATATGCATCTGTTCAGGGAAGTCATGAACCAATACACGCAGTCAGTCAGAAAAGCTAAGGCTAGCTTTTTCAAGCAGAAATTTGCATCCTGTAGCTCTAACTCCAAAAAGTTCTGGGACACTGTAAAGTCCATGGAGAACAAGAGCACCTCCTCCCAGCTGCCCACTGCACTGAGGCTAGGTAACACGGTCACCTCCAATAAATCCATGATAATCGAAAACTTCAACAAGCATTTCTCAGTATGTTAAACTCTCTGTCCTACCTTCCTGCCCCTCCTACCTACCCTGACAGTCCGGCCTTGTCCTAACAGTATGTTAAACTCTCTGTCCTACCTTCATGCCCCTCCTACCTACCCTGACAGTCCGGCCTTGTCCTAACAGTATGTTAAACTCTCTTCTCAGACAAACTGCTATTACCACGGAAAGGTGCAGGGACACATCTATTCTGACGTCAGCCTCAGTACCTGCTCAGGTCTCAGGTGAGTGTGTGTGTGTGTGTGTGTGTGTGTGTGTGTGTGTGTGTGTGTGTGTGTGTGTGTGTGTGTGTGTGTGTGTGTGTGTGTGTGTGTGTGTGTGTGTGTGTGTGTGTGTGTGTGTGTGTCAGTGGGCCTCCTGTATGTATTGTCATGTCATTAACCCATGGTCTAATGAACCTCAACGCTCCAGTGACCGACTAGCAAAGCAGTTAGATTAGCCTGAAGCAACGGGCATTCTCATCAACTGTCTCATCATCAATGTTGTTGTTCTCTGTTTCTCTCTGCCTCTGTTTCTCTCTGCCTCTGTGTTCTTCTCTGTTTCTCTCTGAAACTAAAGATTAACAGAGTTACCATATAAACACACCTTACACGAAACCCAAAACAGCTGCGTGCGTGCGCCATCGTGCGCAATCATGCAAAAATATATTTTGTCCCCTGAGACGAGATTACGACACGCAGGTTAAAATATCATAACAAACTCTGAACCAATAACAGTAATTTGGGGACAGGGCGAAAAACAGTAAACATTTAACGTTATGGCAATTTAGCTAGCTTGCACTTGCTAGCTAATTTGTCTTATTTAGCTAGCTTGCCCTTGCTAGCTAATTTGTCTTATTTAGCTAGCTTGCACTTGCTAGCTAATTTGTCTTATTTAGCTACCTTGCTGTTGCTAGCTAATTTGTCCTGGGATACAACGTTAAACACTGAGTTGTTATTTTACCTGAAATGCACAAGGTCCTCTACTCCGCCAATTAATCAACACATAAAACGGTCAACCGAATCGTTTCTAGTCATCTCTCCTCCTTCTAGGCTTTTTCATCTTTGAACTTATATGGCATCTAAACTTTCATAGTATTACCACGACAACCGGCAAAACAGTTCATCTTTCAGTCACCCACGTGGGCATAACCAATGAGGAGATGGCACGTGGGTAGCTGCTTCTATAAACCAATGAGGAGATGGGAGAGGCAGGACTTGCAGCGTGATCTGCGTCAGAAATAGAAAGGACTTCTATTTTAGCCCTTGGCAACGCAGACGCTCGTTGACGCGCGCGAGCAGTGTGGGTGCAATAATTGAATAACATAGATTTCTAAATTAATTTTGTAACGCTCGCGCACGCGACACAAGTAGTGTAGTCAGGGTATCAGTGATGAATGGAAATGGAAATTCATCCCTGTGTTAATTGATCCAAGACAACGATCTACAGTCAGAGTAATACAAGTCTTTAACACAGTGAAGACATGCAAAGCTGGAAAAAAGAACCGTTCAGCGTTCACACATGTCAAGTAGGAGTAACGAGTCTGCTCATTTTTGTGGACATCATCAGGAATGTCGTTCCCAAAACGTGCCAACAGTTTTCCTCCTCTAAGGAGTGATAGGGGTAATTGTTAAGCCCTTGAGTGCATTCCCAATTGCTACCCTATTCCCTATGTGGTGCACTACTTTTAACCAGAGCCCCATAGAGTTCTTGTTAAGAGTAGTGCACTATATAGGAAATAGGGTGCCGTTTGTGATGCAAGGCCCTGTTTTACAGGCCGCTCATTTTTCTGCCCCTCTACAACCTGTTTCTGCATAGACAGATGCAGAGGGCTTAGTTTGACGAGTGCCTGGCGCGACGGCCAAGACAAATTGTTTCGGGGTTTTTAGTTGGCAGCTATAGTCTGGCTTTGGGAGCGTTTTTTAATGTTAAGTTTATGTGGTTATGAACGTTGTCAAGAGGTTGATAAAAAGTTTTGGCCCAGTTTCAGTGGACGAAGACGTCACTTTAAATCACCAGGGCTGTTTTTATTAGTGTGAGAAAAGTTGACGGTGAGAAATAAGAGACTCTCATCACGGACAGACGGAGAATGAGAAACCACCGGGGAGGATATTACTATATTTCTTATTAAGCCAAATGTCTGCCTCTTGATTTGTTCCCACAGTGAGACTTTATCGACGAGGTAAAAGTAGTGTTACCCACAAAGCATCTCAATTGGGGCGGCAGCGTAGCCTAGTGGTTAGTGCGTTGGACTAGTCACCTGAAGGGTTGCTAGATCAAATCCCCGAGCTGACAAGGTACAACTCTGTCATTGTAACGGTTTTCTTGAGTTGAAGGAGAGGCGGACCAAAACGCAGCGTGGTTATTATTCATGGTTCTTTAATGAAGTAACTATACATGAATAGACTAACAAAACAATAACCGTGAGAAAACCTAAACAGCCTATCTCGTGAAAACAAACACAGAGACAGGAACAATCACCCACGAAACACTCAAAGAATATGGCTGCCTAAATATGATTCCCAATCAGAGACAACGATAAACACCTGCCTCTGATTGAGAACCACTCCAGACATCCATAGACTATTCTAGAGAACCCCACTATACCACAATCCCAATACCTACGAAAACCCCAAGACAAAACAAACCACATAAATAAACCCATGTCACAGCCTGGCCTGACCAAAATAATAAAGAAAACACAAAATACTAAGACCAGGGCTTGACAGTCATTCTGTCCCTGAACAAGGCAGTTACCCCGCTGTCATTGAAAATAAGAATTTGTTCTTAACTGACTTGCCAAGTCAAATAAAGGTTCAAATAAAAATAAGAGATCCATTGTCCAACATTCTGTAGAAAAAAAACATCATGACAGACATTTAAGAAATGTTCTTCTACTTCATTGATTGATGATCGATTGATTGATTGATCAATATCACTCTTGTATTCCCAGTGGCTTCATATCACTAGAAAACAGATCTTACGTGTTGGAGCCGTCAACGGATCCCCCCAGTGGATCCCACAGGATCTACCGGTCAGAACAGCTCAACCTCACACCTGGCTCGTGTGGCCATGGCTTCAACATATCGCTGGTTCATGGAGACGCCCAGAACAGCCACAACCAATCAGACAGCCCCTTCGGAGCCTTCAGCACCAGGGTAAGCAGCATACATGGAATACCATGGCTGTGTTTACACAGGCAGCCCCAATTCTGATCTTTTGCCACTAATTGGTCTTTTGATCAATCAGATCAGAATCTTTTGCCAATATATAGGCAAAATATCAGAATTGGGCTTCTTGTGTCAACACAGCCGTAGTCTCTTAAGCTAAATGTTCCATTTCAACATTTTGCACAAAAAAATGAATGTTTAGCTCATGAGACTTGGGGTCAAAGACAGTGTATCTGTATATATATCTGGAATGGGCTAGTGATCTTCTAGAATCCTCTAGGAAAACATTACTGCTGTCTTTACGTCCATCTACAGATAATCTAGGAGGGATCCAGATCAAACCTCAGTCAGTAGAGACTAGGAGGTCTTCAGATCAAACCTCAGTCAGTAGAGACTAGAAAGGATCCAGATCAAACCTCAGTCAGTAGAGACTAGGAGGTCTTCAGATCAAACCTCAGTCAGTAGAGACTAGGAGGGATCCAGATAAACCTCAGTCAGTAGAGACTAGGAGGTCTTCAGATCAAACCTCAGTCAGTAGAGACTAGGAGGTCTTCAGATCAAACCTCAGTCAGTAGAGACTAGGAGGTCTTCAGATCAAACCTCAGTCAGTAGAGACTAGGATGTCTTCAGATCAAACCTCAGACAGTAGGGACTAGGAGGTCTTCAGATCAAACCTCAGACAGTAGAGACTAGGAGGTCTTCAGATCAAACCTCAGTCAGTAGAGACTAGGAGGTCTTCAGATCAAACCTCAGTCAGTAGAGACTAGGAGGGATCCAGATCAAACCTCAATCAGTAGAGACTAGGAGGTTTTCAGATCAAACCTCAGTCAGTAGAGACTAGGAGGTCTTCAGATCAAACCTCAGTCAGTAGAGACTAGGAGGTCTTCAGATCAAACCTCAGACAGTAGAGACTAGGAGGTCTTCAGATCAAACCTCAGTCAGTAGAGATCAGGAGGTCTTCAGATCAAACCTCAGTCAGTAGAGACTAGGAGGGATCCAGATCAAACCTCAGTCAGTAGAGACTAGGAGGGATCCAGATCAAACCTCAGTCAGTAGAGACTAGGAGGTCTTCAGATCAAACCTTAGACAGTAGAGTCTAGGAGGGATCCAGATCAAACCTCAGTCAGTAGAGACTAGGAGGGATCCAGATCAAACCTCAGTCAGTAGAGACTAGAAAGGATCCAGATCAAACCTCAGTCAGTAGAGACTAGGAGGTCTTCAGATCAAACCTCAGTCAGTAGAGACTAGGAGGGATCCAGATAAACCTCAGTCAGTAGAGACTAGGAGGTCTTCAGATCAAACCTCAGTCAGTAGAGACTAGGAGGTCTTCAGATCAAACCTCAGTCAGTAGAGACTAGGAGGTCTTCAGATCAAACCTCAGTCAGTAGAGACTAGGAGGTCTTCAGATCAAACCTCAGTCAGTAGAGACTAGGAGGTCTTCAGATCAAACCTCAGTCAGTAGAGACTAGGATGTCTTCAGATCAAACCTCAGACAGTAGGGACTAGGAGGTCTTCAGATCAAACCTCAGACAGTAGAGACTAGGAGGTCTTCAGATCAAACCTCAGTCAGTAGAGACTAGGAGGTCTTCAGATCAAACCTCAGTCAGTAGAGACTAGGAGGGATCCAGATCAAACCTCAATCAGTAGAGACTAGGAGGTTTTCAGATCAAACCTCAGTCAGTAGAGACTAGGAGGTCTTCAGATCAAACCTCAGTCAGTAGAGACTAGGAGGTCTTCAGATCAAACCTCAGACAGTAGAGACTAGGAGGTCTTCAGATCAAACCTCAGTCAGTAGAGATCAGGAGGTCTTCAGATCAAACCTCAGTCAGTAGAGACTAGGAGGGATCCAGATCAAACCTCAGTCAGTAGAGACTAGGAGGGATCCAGATCAAACCTCAGTCAGTAGAGACTAGGAGGTCTTCAGATCAAACCTTAGACAGTAGAGTCTAGGAGGGATCCAGATCAAACCTCAGTCAGTAGAGACTAGGAGGGATCCAGATCAAACCTCAGTCAGTAGAGACTAGGAGGGATCCAGATCAAACCTCAGTCAGTAGAGACTAGGAGGGATCCAGATCAAACCTCAGTCAGTAGAGACTAGGAGGGATCCAGATCAAACCTCAGTCAGTAGAGACTAGGAGGGATCCAGATCAAACCTCAGTCAGTAGAGACTAGGAGGGATCCAGATCAAACCTCAGTCAGTAGAGACTAGGAGGTCTTCAGATCAAACCTCAGACAGTAGAGACTAGGAGGGATCCAGATCAAACCTCAGTCAGTAGAGACTAGGAGGGATCCAGATCAAACCTCAGTCAGTAGAGACTAGGAGGGATCCAGATCAAACCTCAGTCAGTAGAGACTAGGAGGGATCCAGATCAATCCTCAGTCAGTAGAGACTAGGAGGGATCCAGATCAAACCTCAGTCAGTAGAGACTAGGAGGGATCCAGATCAAACCTCAGTCAGTAGAGACTAGGAGGTCTTCAGATCAAACCTCAGACAGTAGAGTCTAGGAGGGATCCAGATCAAACCTCAGTCAGTAGAGACTAGGAGGGATCCAGATCAAACCTCAGTCAGTAGAGGCTAGGAGGGATCCAGATCAAACCTCAGTCAGTAGAGACTAGGAGGGATCCAGATCAAACCTCAGTCAGTAGAGACTAGGAGGGATCCAGATCAAACCTCAGTCAGTAGAGACTAGGAGGGATCCAGATCAAACCTCAGTCAGTAGAGACTAGGAGGGATCCAGATCAAACCTCAGTCAGTAGAGACTAGGAGGGATCCAGATCAAACCTCAGTCAGTAGAGACTAGGAGGTCTTCAGATCAAACCTCAGACAGTAGAGACTAGGAGGGATCCAGATCAAACCTCAGTCAGTAGAGACTAGGAGGGATCCAGATCAAACCTCAGTCAGTAGAGACTAGGAGGGATCCAGATCAATCCTCAGTCAGTAGAGACTAGGAGGGATCCAGATCAAACCTCAGTCAGTAGAGACTAGGAGGGATCCAGATCAAACCTCAGTCAGTAGAGACTAGGAGGTCTTCAGATCAAACCTCAGACAGTAGAGTCTAGGAGGGATCCAGATCAAACCTCAGTCAGTAGAGACTAGGAGGGATCCAGATCAATCCTCAGTCAGTAGAGACTAGGAGGGATCCAGATCAAACCTCAGTCAGTAGAGACTAGGAGGGATCCAGATCAAACCTCAGACAGTAGAGACTAGGAGATCTTCAGATCAAACCTCAGTCAGTAGATACTGAGATAATAGAGATATGCGCTCCTTTGAACACCACTATGTGTTACCGTGGTGACGCCATTCGCCGGTTCCATTCATGTTGTTTAACGTGTTAACGTTTAACTTGCCCCCAATTCAATTAACATGTTGTTATGTTAACATGTTACCTATCTCTAGGAGACGCCGGCAGAGAGATACTGTAGTGTCCTGTACTGTCTGAATATCTATATTACCTATCTCTAAGAGATGCCGGCAGAGAGATACTGTAGTGTCCTGTACCGTCTGAGACGGGAGGAGAGAGGGAGGGACACCGACAGAGAGATACCGTAGTGTCCTGTACCGTCTGAGACGGGAGGAGAGATGGAGAGACACCAACATAGAGATACTGTAGTGTCCTGTACCGTCTGAGAAGGGAGAGAGAGGGAGGAACGCTGACAGAGAGATACTGTAGTGTCCTGTACCGTCTGAGATGGGATGAGAGAGGGAGAGACACCGACAGAGAGATACCGTAGTGTCCTGTACCGTCTGAGACGGGAGGACAGAGGGAGGGACACCTACAGAGAGATACCGTAGTGTCCTGTACCGTCTGAGATGGGAGGGACACCGACAGAGAGATACCGTAGTGTCCTGTACTGTCTGAGATGGGAGAAACACCGACAGAGAGATACCGTAGTGTCCTGTACCGTCTGAGACGGGAGGACAGAGGGAGGGACACCTACAGAGAGATACCGTAGTGTCCTGTACCGTCTGAGAAGGGAGAAGAGAGGGAGGGTGGGAGAGGCTGAGGAAAGTGGTTAGGTATGAGATCAGGTACCAAATGTAACACGTGTCTGCGATTTGTCCCTGTGATTTAAAGCTGTTTTGACTTTGTCCTCTGTTTTATCACTGGACTGGAAAAGAATGATGACTAGACTATTAGCTGTGGATTTAAGTGCCTCTGAAATATTTCCGTATGCAGCTATAGAATAAAATAGAATAGAATAGATTCCTAATTGTTCTGTATTCAGCTGTAGAATAGAATAGATTCCTAATTGTTCTGTATTCAGCTGTAGAATAGAATAGAATAGATTCCTAATTGTTCTGTATTCAGCTGTAGAATAGAATAGATTCCTAATTGTTCTGTATTCAGCTGTAGAATAGAATAGATTCCTAATTGTTCTGTATTCAGCTGTAGAATAGAATAGATTCCTAATTGTTCTGTATTCAGCTGTAGAATAGAATAGATTCCTAATTGTTCTGTATTCAGCTGTAGAATACAATAGAATAGAATAGATTCCTAATTGTTCTGTATTCAGCTGTAGAATAGAATAGATTCCTAATTGTTCTGTATTCAGCTGTAGAATAGAATAGATTCCTAATTGTTCTGTATTCAGCTGTAGAATAGAATAGATTCAGAATTGTTCCGTACGCAGCTGTAGAATAGAATAGATTCAGAATTGTTCCGTATGCAGCTGTCCTTGAAACGGCTCCTTCTCCTGCTCCGAAGTGGTAGGCTGTGGCATCAAAGACTCTAATTGGCCAATACATAATAGCGTCAGAAACCCAGGTTTTGTAACGGGAGAGAGCACAATCACACGCACGCATGCACGAACACACACACACACACAGACACACACACACACACACACACACACGCACACACACACACACAGTCTTGTACAGCTAACCTTATGGGGACACACAATTCAGTCTCATTCAAAATCCTATTTTCCTAAACCCTTACCCGTACTCCAACCTAACCAAAAAACATAACATTAACCCCTAACCTAACCCTAGCTCCTAATCCTAACCCTTTATGAAATTCTAACCTTAACCCTAAACCCCATAGAAATAGCATTTGACCTTGTGGGGACTAACAAAATGTCCCCAGTTGGTACATTCTTGTTTGTTTACTATTCTTGTCGGGACTTCTGGTCTCACAGAGTAGCCTGTCTGTCCTGGTTTAGGCCTGTCTCTCAGAGTAACCTGTCTGTCCTGGTTTAGGCCTGTCTCTCATAGTAGCCTGTCTGTCTTGGTTTAGGCCTGTCTCTCAGAGTAGCCTGTCTGTCCAGGTTTAGGCCTGTCTCTCAGAGTAGCCTGTCTGTCCTGGTTTAGGCCTGTCTCTCAGAGTAGCCTGTCTGTCCTGGTTTAGGCCTGTCTCTCAGAGTAGCCTGTCTGTCCTGGTTTAGGCCTGTCTCTCAGAGTAGCCTGTCTGTCCAGGTTTAGGCCTGTCTCTCAGAGTAGCCTGTCTATCCTGGATTAGGCCTGTCTTTCAGAACAGGCGGATTTGATGGGGTGGCAGGAGGGTGGCAGTGGGTTGGCAGGAGGGATAAAGAGGGTTGTGCGTAGGGTCCTGACTTTCATCTTTGCTCATACACACCAGGAGGTTGTTCATTATGGCTGGGGTTGTTCAGTATGGCTGGGGTTGTTCAGTATGGCTGGGGTTGTACAGTATGGCTGGGGTTGTACAGTATGGCTGGGGTTGTACAGTATGGCTGGGGTTGTTCAGTATGGCTGGGGTTGTTCAGTATGGCTGGGGTTGTACAGTATGGCTGGGGTTGTTCAGTATGGCTGGGGTTGTACAGTATGGCTGGGGTTATACAGTATGGCTGGGGTTGTACAGTATGGCTGGGGTTATACAGTATGACTGGGGTTGTACAGTATGGCTGGGGTTGTACAGTATGGCTGGGGTTGTTCAGTATGGCTGGGGTTGTACAGTATGGCTGGGGTTGTACAGTATGGCTGGGGTTGTACAGTATGGCTGGGGTTATACAGTATGGCTGGGGTTGTACAGTATGGCTGGGGTTATACAGTATGACTGGGGTTGTACAGTATGGCTGGGGTTGTACAGTATGGCTGGGGTTGTACAGTATGGCTGGGGTTGTTCAGTATGGCTGGGGTTGTACAGTATGGCTGGGGTTGTACAGTATGGCTGTGGTTATACAGTATGGCTGGGGTTGTACAGTATGGCTGGGGTTATACAGTATGGCTGGGGTTGTACAGTATGGCTGGGGTTGTACAGTATGGCTGGGGTTGTTCAGTATGGCTGGGGTTGTACAGTATGGCTGGGGTTGTACAGTATGGCTGGGGTTGTTCAGCATGGCTGGGGTTGTTCAGTATGGCTGGGGTTGTACAGTATGGCTGGGGTTGTACAGTATGGCTGGGGTTGTACAGTATGGCTGGGGTTGTACAATATGGCTGGGGTTATACAGTATGGCTGGGGTTATACAGTATGGCTGGGGTTGTTCAGCATGGCTGGGGTTGTACAGTATGGCTGGGGTTGTACAGTATGGCTGGGGTTGTACAGTATGGCTGGGGTTGTTCAGTATGGCTGGGGTTGTTCAGTATGGCTGGGGTTGTACAGTATGGCTGGGGTTGTACAGTATGGCTGGGGTTGTTCAGTATGGCTGGGGTTGTTCAGTATGGCTGGGGTTGTTCAGTATGGCTGGGGTTGTACAGTATGGCTGGGGTTGTTCAGTATGGCTGGGGTTGTTCAGTATGGCTGGGGTTATACAGTATGGCTGGGGTTGTTCAGTATGGCTGGGGTTGTACAGTATGGCTGGGGTTGTACAGTATGGCTGGGGTTATACAGTATGGCTGGGGTTATACAGTATGGCTGGGGTTGTTCAGTATGGCTGGGGTTGTACAGTATGGCTGGGGTTATACAGTATGGCTGGGGTTGTTCAGTATGGCTGGGGTTGTACAGTATGGCTGGGGTTATACAGTATGGCTGGGGTTGTACAGTATGGCTGGGGTTGTACAGTATGGCTGGGGTTGTACAGTATGACTGGGGTTGTACAGTATGGCTGGGGTTTGTTCAGTATGGCTGGGGTTGTACAGTATGGCTGGGGTTGTACAGTATGGCTGGGGTTGTTCAGTATGGCTGGGGTTGTACAGTATGGCTGGGGTTGTACAGTATGGCTGGGGTTGTATAGTATGGCTGGGGTTGTACAGTATGGCTGGGGTTTGTTCAGTATGGCTGGGGTTGTACAGTATGGCTGGGGTTGTACAGTATGGCTGGGGTTGTATATTATGGCTGGGGTTGTACAGTATGGCTGGGGTTTGTACAGTATGGCTGGGGTTGTACAGTATGGCTGGGGTTGTACAGTATGGCTGGGGTTTGTTCAGTATGGTTGGTGTTATACAGTATGGCTGGGGTTTGTTCAGTATGGCTGGGGTTGTTCAGTATGACTGGGGTTTGTTCAGTATGGCTGGGGTTGTACAGTATGGCTGGGGTTGTACAGTATGGCTGGGGTTGTACAGTATGGCTGGGGTTGTACAGTATGGCTGGGGTTTGTTCAGTATGGCTGGGGTTGTACAGTATGGCTGGGGTTGTACAGTATGGCTGGGGTTGTTCAGCATGGCTGGGGTTGTTCAGTATGGCTGGGGTTGTACAGTATGGCTGGGGTTGTACAGTATGGCTGGGGTTGTACAGTATGGCTGGGGTTGTACAGTATGGCTGGGGTTGTACAATATGGCTGGGGTTATACAGTATGGCTGGGGTTATACAGTATGGCTGGGGTTGTTCAGCATGGCTGGGGTTGTACAGTATGGCTGGGGTTGTACAGTATGGCTGGGGTTGTACAGTATGGCTGGGGTTGTTCAGTATGGCTGGGGTTGTTCAGTATGGCTGGGGTTGTACAGTATGGCTGGGGTTGTACAGTATGGCTGGGGTTGTTCAGTATGGCTGGGGTTGTTCAGTATGGCTGGGGTTGTTCAGTATGGCTGGGGTTGTACAGTATGGCTGGGGTTGTTCAGTATGGCTGGGGTTGTTCAGTATGGCTGGGGTTATACAGTATGGCTGGGGTTGTTCAGTATGGCTGGGGTTGTACAGTATGGCTGGGGTTGTACAGTATGGCTGGGGTTATACAGTATGGCTGGGGTTGTACAGTATGGCTGGGGTTGTTCAGTATGGCTGGGGTTGTACAGTATGGCTGGGGTTATACAGTATGGCTGGGGTTGTTCAGTATGGCTGGGGTTGTACAGTATGGCTGGGGTTATACAGTATGGCTGGGGTTGTACAGTATGGCTGGGGTTATACAGTATGGCTGGGGTTGTACAGTATGGCTGGGGTTGTACAGTATGGCTGGGGTTGTACAGTATGGCTGGGGTTGTACAGTATGGCTAGGGTTATACAGTATGGCTGGGGTTGTACAGTATGGCTGGGGTTGTACAGTATGGCCGGGGTTGTACAGTATGGCTGGGGTTGTACAGTATGGCTGGGGTTGTACAGTATGGCTGGGGTTGTACAGTATGGCTGGGGTTTGTTCAGTATGGCTGGGGTTGTACAGTATGGCTGGGGTTGTACAGTATGGCTGGGGTTGTACAGTATGGCTGGGGTTATACAGTATGGCTGGGGTTGTACAGTATGGCTGGGGTTGTACAGTATGGCTGGGGTTGTTCAGTATGGCTGGGGTTGTTCAGTATGGCTAGGGTTGTACAGTATGGCTGGGGTTGTACAGTATGGCTGGGGTTGTACAGTATGGCTGGGGTTGTACAGTATGGCTGGGGTTGTTCAGTATGGCTGGGGTTGTTCAGTATGGCTGGGGTTGTACAGTATGGCTGGGGTTGTACAGTATGGCTGGGGTTGTACAGTATGGCTGGGGTTGTACAGTATGACTGGGGTTGTACAGTATGGCTGGGGTTGTACAGTATGACTGGGGTTGTACAGTATGGCTGGGGTTGTGCAGTATGGCTGGGGTTGTACAGTATGGCTGGGGTTGTACAGTATGACTGGGGTTGTACAGTATGGCTGGGGTTGTACAGTATGGCTGGGGTTGTACAGTATGGCTGGGGTTGTTCAGTATGGCTGGGGTTGTACAGTATGGCTGGGGTTGTACAGTATGGCTGGGGTTGTACAGTATGGCTGGGGTTGTTCAGTATGGCTGGGGTTGTACAGTATGGCTGGGGTTGTACAGTATGGCTGGGGTTGTTCAGTATGGCTGGGGTTGTACAGTATGGCTGGGGTTGTACAGTATGGCTGGGGTTGTACAGTATGGCTGGGGTTGTACAGTATGGCTGGGGTTGTTCAGTATGGCTGGGGTTGTTCAGTATGGCTGGGGTTGTACAGTATGGCTGGGGTTGTACAGTATGGCTGGGGTTGTACAGTATGACTGGGGTTGTACAGTATGGCTGGGGTTGTACAGTATGACTGGGGTTGTACAGTATGGCTGGGGTTGTACAGTATGGCTGGGGTTGTACAGTATGGCTGGGGTTGTACAGTATGGCTGGGGTTGTTCAGTATGGCTGGGGTTGTACAGTATGGCTGGGGTTGTACAGTATGGCTGGGGTTGTTCAGTATGGCTTGGGTTGTACAGTATGGCTGGGGTTGTACAGTATGGCTGGGGTTGTACAGTATGACTGGGGTTGTACAGTATGACTGGGGTTGTACAGTATGGCTGGGGTTGTACAGTATGGCTGGGGTTGTACAGTATGGCTGGGGTTGTACAGTATGGCTGGGGTTGTTCAGTATGGCTGGGGTTATACAGTATGGCTGGGGTTGTACAGTATGGCTGGGGTTGTACAGTATGGCTGGGGTTGTACAGTATGGCTGGGGTTGTACAGTATGACTGGGGTTGTACAGTATGGCTGGGGTTGTACAGTATGACTGGGGTTGTACAGTATGGCTGGGGTTGTGCAGTATGGCTGGGGTTGTACAGTATGGCTGGGGTTGTACAGTATGACTGGGGTTGTACAGTATGGCTGGGGTTGTACAGTATGGCTGGGGTTGTACAGTATGGCTGGGGTTGTTCAGTATGGCTGGGGTTGTACAGTATGGCTGGGGTTGTACAGTATGGCTGGGGTTGTACAGTATGGCTGGGGTTGTTCAGTATGGCTGGGGTTGTACAGTATGGCTGGGGTTGTACAGTATGGCTGGGGTTGTTCAGTATGGCTGGGGTTGTACAGTATGGCTGGGGTTGTACAGTATGGCTGGGGTTGTACAGTATGGCTGGGGTTGTACAGTATGGCTGGGGTTGTACAGTATGGCTGGGGTTGTTCAGTATGGCTGGGGTTGTTCAGTATGGCTGGGGTTGTACAGTATGGCTGGGGTTGTACAGTATGGCTGGGGTTGTACAGTATGGCTGGGGTTGTACAGTATGACTGGGGTTGTACAGTATGGCTGGGGTTGTACAGTATGACTGGGGTTGTACAGTATGGCTGGGGTTGTACAGTATGGCTGGGGTTGTACAGTATGGCTGGGGTTGTACAGTATGGCTGGGGTTGTTCAGTATGGCTGGGGTTGTACAGTATGGCTGGGGTTGTTCAGTATGGCTGGGGTTGTACAGTATGGCTGGGGTTGTACAGTATGGCTGGGGTTGTTCAGTATGGCTTGGGTTGTACAGTATGGCTGGGGTTGTACAGTATGGCTGGGGTTGTACAGTATGGCTGGGGTTGTACAGTATGGCTGGGGTTGTACAGTATGGCTGGGGTTGTACAGTATGGCTGGGGTTGTACAGTATGGCTGGGGTTGTTCAGTATGGCTGGGGTTGTACAGTATGGCTGGGGTTGTACAGTATGGCTGGGGTTGTACAGTATGGCTGGGGTTGTACAGTATGGCTGGGGTTGTACAGTATGGCTGGGGTTGTACAGTATGGCTGGGGTTGTACAGTATGACTGGGGTTGTACAGTATGGCTGGGGTTGTACAGTATGGCTGGGGTTGTACAGTATGACTGGGGTTGTACAGTATGGCTGGGGTTGTACAGTATGGCTGGGGTTATTCAGTATGGCTGGGGTTGTTCAGTATGGCTGGGGTTATATAGTATGGCTGGGGTTGTACAGTATGACTGGGGTTGTACAGTATGGCTGGGGTTATACAGTATGGCTGGGGTTGTACAGTATGGCTGGGGTTGTACAGTATGGCTGGGGTTGTACAGTATGGCTGGGGTTGTTCAGTATGGCTGGGGTTATACAGTATGGCTGGGGTTGTTCAGTATGGCTGGGGTTATACAGTATGGCTGGGGTTATACAGTATGGCTGGGTTGTACAGTATGGCTGGGTTGTACAGTATGACTGGGGTTGTACAGTATGGCTGGGGTTGTTCAGTATGGCTGGGGTTGTACAGTATGGCTGGGGTTGTTCAGTATGGCTGGGGTTGTACAGTATGGCTGGGGTTGTACAGTATGGCTGGGGTTGTACAGTATGGCTGGGGTTGTACAGTATGGCTGGGGTTATACAGTATGGCTGGGGTTATACAGTATGGCTGGGGTTATACAGTATGGCTGGGGTTGTACAGTATGGCTGGGGTTGTACAGTATGGCTGGGGTTATACAGTATGGCTGGGGTTGTACAGTATGGCTGGGGTTGTTCAGTATGGCTGGGGTTATACAGTATGGCTGGGGTTGTTCAGTATGGCTGGGGTTATACAGTATGGCTGGGGTTATACAGTATGGCTGGGTTGTACAGTATGGCTGGGTTGTACAGTATGACTGGGGTTGTACAGTATGGCTGGGGTTGTTCAGTATGGCTGGGGTTGTACAGTATGGCTGGGGTTGTACAGTATGGCTGGGGTTGTTCAGTATGGCTGGGGTTGTACAGTATGGCTGGGGTTGTACAGTATGGCTGGGGTTATACAGTATGGCTGGGGTTATACAGTATGGCTGGGTTGTACAGTATGGCTGGGTTGTACAGTATGACTGGGGTTGTACAGTATGGCTGGGGTTGTACAGTATGGCTGGGGTTGTACAGTATGGCTGGGGTTGTACAGTATGACTGGGGTTGTACAGTATGGCTGGGGTTGTACAGTATGGCTGGGGTTGTACAGTATGGCTGGGGTTATACAGTATGGCTGGGGTTGTTCAGTATGGCTGGGGTTATACAGTATGGCTGGGGTTGTTCAGTATGGCTGGGGTTATACAGTATGGCTGGGGTTGTACAGTATGACTGGGGTTGTACAGTATGGATGGGGTTATACAGTATGGCTGGGGTTGTACAGTATGGCTGGGGTTGTACAGTATGGCTGGGGTTGTACAGTATGGCTGGGGTTGTACAGTATGGCTGGGGTTATACAGTATGGCTGGGGTTGTTCAGTATGGCTGGGGTTATACAGTATGGCTGGGGTTGTTCAGTATGGCTGGGGTTATACAGTATGGCTGGGGTTATACAGTATGGCTGGGTTGTACAGTATGGCTGGGTTGTACAGTATGACTGGGGTTGTACAGTATGGCTGGGGTTGTTCAGTATGGCTGGGGTTGTACAGTATGGCTGGGGTTGTTCAGTATGGCTGGGGTTGTACAGTATGGCTGGGGTTGTACAGTATGGCTGGGGTTGTACAGTATGGCTGGGGTTGTACAGTATGGCTGGGGTTGTACAGTATGGCTGGGGTTGTACAGTATGGCTGGGGTTGTACAGTATGGCTGGGGTTGTACAGTATGGCTGGGGTTGTACAGTATGGCTGGGGTTATACAGTATGGCTGGGGTTGTTCAGTATGGCTGGGGTTATACAGTATGGCTGGGGTTGTACAGTATGACTGGGGTTGTACAGTATGGCTGGGGTTGTACAGTATGGCTGGGGTTGTACAGTATGGCTGGGGTTGTACAGTATGGCTGGG
>NW_028322102.1:2055000-2087500 GCF_057628025.1 Oncorhynchus mykiss
TGACAGAGCCTGTCTTCTCTTGTCTTCTCTTGTCTTCTCTTGTCTCGGACAGTTAATGAAGGTCAGTGTGACAGAGCCTGTCTTCTCTTGTCTTCTCTTGTCTTCTCTTGTCTCGGACAGTTAATGAAGGTCAGTGTGACAGAGCCTGTCTTCTCTTGTCTTCTCTTGTCTTCTCTTGTCTCGGACAGTTAATGAAGGTCAGTGTGACAGAGCCTGTCTTCTCTTGTCTTCTCTTGTCTTCTCTTGTCTCTGACAGTTAATGAAGGTCAGTGTGACAGAGCCTGTCTTCTCTTGTCTTCTCTTGTCTTCTCTTGTCTCTGACAGTTAATGAAGGTCAGTGTGACAGAGCCTGTCTTCTCTTGTCTTCTCTTGTCTTCTCTTGTCTCGGACAGTTAATGAAGGTCAGTGTGACAGAGCCTGTCTTCTCTTGTCTTCTCTTGTCTTCTCTTGTCTCTGACAGTTAATGAAGGTCAGTGTGACAGAGCCTGTCTTCTCTTGTCTTCTCTTGTCTTCTCTTGTCTCTGACAGTTAATGAAGGTCAGTGTGACAGAGCCTGTCTTCTCTTGTCTTCTCTTGTCTCTGACAGTTAATGAAGGTCAGTGTGACAGAGCCCCAGTAGTTGTCCAGTTAACTCATTTTAGTTGATGTGTTGGACTGTGATGAGTGGAAGTTATTGAGGACAGACTGAGAGAGTAGGGATTGGCTGTCACAGTATCATGATGCCTTCGGCAGGTATATCAGTGATCAGGTTTGATGTAATGCAGCCCAGTATACTCACTTCCTATGACAACTTCCTCTTCCTCTTATTCCTCTTCTTTTCCTTTTTTTAAATTTTATTTTTTAATATTTGTTTCTCCTCCTCCTCCTGCGCCTCCTCCTCCTCCTGCGCCTCCTCCTCCTCCTCTTTCTCTTTCCCTTCTCTCCCTCCACCTGTTTCTCCTCCCTCCCTCCCTCCTCCCTTTTCTTATTCCTCCTCCTCCTCCTCCTACTTCCACCTCCTCCTACTACTTCCTCCTCCCCCCTCCTTCTGCCCCCCCCCCCTCATCTCCTCCTGCCCCTCACCTCCTCCCTCCTCCTCAGTTCCAGAAACAAGGGAAGGATGTGGAGAAGGTCAAACAGAGGCTGGCTGAGATCGCCAATTACGTGGACAAGGTAACGACCAAATCAATATCCATCCTGCGTCCCAAATTATACCCTGTGCACTACTTATGACCGGGACCCATAGGGATGAGGGAGTCGTTTGGGATGCAGGCCCAGTCAGATATGAGCTGAGGCCAGATGAAACATGATTCCATCAAATGGGTCTCTCTCAGCCTGTTGTGAATGAACCGACCTGAGAGTACGGGACGATTGAATTATGAACGGATGATTGATTCCAGAAGTCCACTGAGAGCTGGTGTGGAGTTGACATCAATATGGAACGTAATATGATATAGATGAGGGTTGGAATACGATCAAGCGTTTATCATCACTGTTGTAAAGTCAAAGACAGATCTTATTAAAAGCTTGTTACGGTTTGAAGGTTTTTAAATGAGGAATTTAGAAGGTTTGCTGGGGTACATTCCAGTCTTTCATAGCACTAGGACATCTCTTCCTCTCTCCTTCTTGATTTCCCTCTCTGTCTCTCTCTCTCCCTCCCCCATCCCTCACTCCCCCTCTGTCTCTCTCTCTCTCCCTCTCTCTCTCCCTCTCTCTTTCACTCCTCTCTTCTCTCTCTCTCTCTCTCTCTCTCCCTCCCTCTTCCCTCACTCCCCCTCTCCCTCACTCCCCCTCTCTTTCCCTCATCCCCTCCCTCCCTCCATCATCCATCCCTCCCCCATCCACCCCATCCCTCCCTCCCCCTCTCTTTCCCTCATCCACTCTCTCCCTCCCCCATCCACCCCCCTCTCTCCCTCCCCCTCTCCCACCCCCTCAGTTCTACCGTGCCCTGAACATCCGTGTAGCTCTGGTGGGGTTGGAGGTGTGGAGCGACCAGGACAGGTGTCCAATCAGCCAGGACCCCTTCACCACCCTGCATGAGTTCCTGGACTGGAGGAAACTCAAACTGCTGCCCAACAGGCCCCACGATAATGCACAGCTAGTCAGGTAACTACTACTATACTAATACATCTGTACTACTGCTATACTAAAACTATTATACAAATATACTACTACAATACCACTACTATTATATTCCTATACTACTACTACACTACTAATATACCAATACATCTGTACTACTGCTATACTACTGCTATTATACTACTACACTACTACTATTATACTACTACACTACTACTATTATACTACTACACTACTAATATACCAATACATCTGTACTACTACTATACTACTACTATTATACCACTACACTACTACTATTATGCTACCATTATACTACTATACTACTACTATACTAATACATCTGTACTACTGCTGTACTACTACTGTACTGCTACACTGCTACTATACTACTACTATACTACTACTATACTACTACACTACTACTACACTACTACTATACCACTACTATGAGACTACTATACTACTACTATACTACTATTACACTGCCACTACACTACTACTATACTACTACCATTATACTACCATTAGACTACTATACTACTATTACACTACTACTATACTACTACACTACTACTACACTACTACACTACTACTATACCACTATTACACTACCATTAGACTACTATACTACTATTACACTACTACTATACTACTACACTACTACTACACTACTACTATACCACTACTATGAGACTACTATACTACTACTATACTACTATTACACTACTACTATACTACTACTATACTACTATTACACTACTACTATACCACTACTATTACACTACCATTAGACTACTATACTACTATTACACTACTACTATACTACTACACTACTACTACACTACTACTACACTACTACTATACCACTACTATGAGACTACTATACTACTACTATACTACTATTACACTACAGCAGTAGTGTAATAGTAGTATAGTAGTAGTATAGTAGTCTCATAGTAGTGGTATAGTAGTAGTGTAGTAGTGTAGTAGTAGTGTAGTAGTATAGTAGTAGTGTAATAGTAGTATAGTAGTCTAATGGTAGTGTAATGGTAGTATAGTAGTAGTATAGTAGTATAGTAGTAGTGTAATAGTAGTATAGTAGTAGTATAGTAGTCTCATAGTAGTGGTATAGTAGTAGTGTAGTAGTGTAGTAGTAGTGTAGTAGTATAGTAGTAGTGTAATAGTAGTATAGTAGTCTAATGGTAGTGTAATAGTAGTATAGTGGTGTTCTAGTGTTGTTCTAGTTCTGTTCTACTGGTGTTCTAGTGTTGTTCTAGTTATGTTCTACTGGTGTTCTACTGTTGTTCTAGTGTTGTTCCAGTGCTGTTCTACTGGCGTTCTAGTGGTGTTCTATTGGTGTTCAAGTTTTGTTCTACTGGTGTTCTACTGTTGTTCTAGTTCTGTTCTACTGGTGTTCTAGTGTTGTTCTAGTTCTGTTCTACTGGTGTTCTAGTGTGGTTCTACTGGTGTTCTGCTGGTGTTCTCGTGTTGTTCTAGTGTTGTTCTAATGGTGTTCTACTGGTGTTCTACAGTTGTTCTAGTGTTCTACTGGTTTTCTACTGTTGTTTTAGTTCTGTTCTACTGGTGTTCTAGTGTTGTTCTACTGGTGTTCTAGTGTTGTTCTAGTTCTGTTCTACTGGTGTTCTAGTGTTGTTTTACTGGTGTTCTGCTGGTGTTCTCGTGTTGTTCTAGTGTTGTTCTAATGGTGTTCTACTGGTGTTCTACAGTTGTTCTAGTGTTCTACTGGTGTTTTAGTGTTGTTCTACTGGTGTTCTACTGGTGTACTCGTGTTGTTCTAGTGTTGTTCTATTGGTGTTCTACTGGTGTTCTACTGTTGTTCTAGTGTTCTACTGGTGTTCTAGTGGTGTTCTAGTGTTGTTCTAGTGCTGTTCTACTGGTGTTCTAGTGGGGTTCTAGTGTTGTTCTAGTGCTGTTCTACTGGTGTTCTACTGGTGTTCTAGTGTTGTTCTAGTTCTGTTCTGCTAGTGTTCTAGTGTTGTTCTAGTTTTGCTCTACTGGTGTTCTACTGGTGTTCTAGTGTTGTTCTAGTTCTGTTCTGCTAGTGTTCTAGTGTTGTTCTAGTTTTGTTCTACTGGTGTTCTAGTGTTGTTCTACTGGTGTTCTAGTGTTGTTCTAGTGTTGATCTAGTGTTGTTCTAGTGTTGTTCTAGTGGTGTTCTGTGGTGTTCTACTGGTGTTCTACTGTTGTTCTACTGTTGTTCTACTGTTGTTCTAGTGTTGTTCCAGTGCTGTTCTACTGGTGTTCTAGTGGTGTTCTATTGGTGTTCAAGTGTTGTTCTAGTGTTGTTCTAGTGTTGTTCTACTGGTGTTCTACTGGCATTCTAGTGTTGTTCTACTGGCGTTCTAGTGTTGTTCTACTGGTGTTCTAGTGGTGTTCTAGTGTTGTTCTAGCGTTGTTCTACTGGTGTTCTAGTGCTGTTCTACTGTTGTTCTACTGTAGTTCTACCGGTGTTCTACTGGTGTTCCAGTGTTGTTCTACTGTTGTTCTAGTGTTGTTCTAGTGTTGTTCCACTGGTGTTCTAGTGGTGTTCTAGTGTTGTTCTAGTGCTGTTCCACTGGTGTTCTAGTGTTGTTCTAGTGGTTTTCTACTGTTGTCCTACTGGTATTCTAGGGTTGTTCTAGTGTTGTTCTTCTGGTGTTCTAGTGTTGTTCTACTGGTGTTCTAGTGTTGTTCTACTGTAGTTCTACTGGTGTTCTACTGTTGTTCCAGTGGTGTTCTAGTGTTGTTCTAGTGTTGTTCTGCTGGTGTTCTAGTGGTGTTCTAGTGTTGTTCTAGTGCTGTTCCACTGGTGTTCTAGTGTTGTTCTACTGGTGTTCTACTGTTGTTCTACTTCTGTTCTAGTGTTGTTCTAATGTTGTTCTATTGATGATCTATTGGTGTTCTAATGATGTTCAATTGGTGTTCTAGTGGTGTTCTAGTGCTATTCTACTGGTCTTCTAGTGTTGTTCTAGTGGTGTTCTAGTGGTGTTCTAGTGTTGTTCTAGTGTTGTTCTACTGTTGTTCTAGTGTTGTTCTAGTGTTGTTCTAGTTTTATTCTAGTGTTGTTCTACTGGTCTTCTAGTGTTGTTCTACTGTTTGTCTCCACAGCGGGGTGTTCTACTGGTGTTGTTCTACTGTTTGTCTCCACAGCAAGGTGTTCTACTGGTGTTGTTTGTCTCCACAGCAGGGTGTTCTACTGGTGTTGTTTGCCTCCAGAGCAGGGTGTTCTACTGGTGTTCTACTGGTGTTTGTCTCCACAGCAGGGTGTTCTACTGGTGTTGTTTGTCTCCACAGCAGGGTGTTCTACTGGTGTTGTTTGTCTCCACAGCAGGGTGTTCTACTGGTGTTGTTTGTCTCCACAGTGGGGTGTTCTACTGGTGTTCTACTGTTGTTGTTTGTCTCCACAGCGGGGTGTTCTACTGGTGTTGTTTGTCTCCACAGTGGGGTGTTCTACTGGTGTTCTACTGGTGTTATTTGTCTCCACAGCAGGGTGTTCTACTGGTGTTGTTTGTCTCCACAGCGGGGTGTTCTACTGGTGTTGTTTGTCTTCACAGTGGGGTGTTCTACTGGTGTTGTTGGTCTCCACAGCAGGGTGGTCTACTGGTGTTCTACTGGTGTTGGTTGTCTCCACAGTGGGGTGTTCTACTGGTGTTCTACTGTTGTTGTTTGTCTTCACAGTGGGGTGTTCTACTGGTGTTCTACTGGTGTTGTTTGTCTCCACAGCAGGGTGTTTTACTGGTGTTGTTTGTCTCCACAGCAGGGTGGTCTACTGGTGTTCTACTGGTGTTGTTTGTCTCCACAGTGGGGTGTTCTACTGGTGTTCTACTGGTGTTGTTTGTCTCCACAGCAGGGTGTTCTACTGGTGTTGTTTGTCTCCACAGCGGGGTGTTCTACTGGTGTTGTTTGTCTCCACAGCGGGGTGTTCTACTGGTGTTGTTTGTCTCCACAGCGGGGTGGTCTACTGGTGTTGTTTGTCTCCACAGCAGGGTGTTCTACTGGTGTTGTTTGTCTCCACAGCGGGGTGTTCTACTGGTGTTGTTTGTCTCCACAGCGGGGTGTTCTACTGGTGTTGTTTGTCTCCACAGTGGGGTGTTCTACTGGTGTTCTACTGGTGTTGTTTGTCTCCACAGCAGGGTGTTCTACTGGTGTTGTTTGTCTCCACAGCGGGGTGGTCTACTGGTGTTCTACTGGTGTTGTTTGTCTCCACAGTGGGGTGTTCTTCCAGGGTACCACCATCGGCATGGCACCCATCATGAGCATGTGTACAGCAGAGCAGTCTGGGGGCATCGTCATGGTGAGAGGCTCGGTTCCTTTTCTGACTGACTGACTCAGCTGTTTTACAAAGTGTGTGTATGTATATGGGTGTGTGTGTGTGTGTGTGTGTGTGTGTGTGTGTGTGTGTGTGTGTGTGTGTGTGTGTGTGTGTGTGTGTGTGTGTGTGTGTGTGCGTGTGTGTGTGTGCTTGTGTGTGTGTGTGTTTGTGTGCTTGTGTGTGTGTGTGTGTGTGTGTGTGTGTGTGTGTGCTTGTGTGTCAAGAAAGACAGTGTCTGAGGGTATTGAACCCTTTATGTGAATGACCAGATCCACTTGACTGTTCTGTGCTCTTTGACACAGATAGTTTAACCTTTCTGATCTCCCCATCCCGGATCCGGGATCGTGAATACAGACTCAAGCTCATTACCATAACGCAACGTTAACTATTCATGAAAATCGCAAATGAAATGAAATAAATATGCTAGCTCTCAAGCTTAGCCTTTTGTTAACAACACTGTCATCTCAGATTTTCAAAATATGCTTCTCAACCATTGCAAAACAAGCATTTGTGTAACAGTATTGATGGCTAACGTAGCATTTAGCATTAGCATTCAGCTGGCAACATTTACACAAAAAAACAGAAAAGCATTCAAATAAAATCATTTACCTTTGAAGAACTTCAGATGTTTTCAATGAGGAGACTCTCAGATAGCAAATGTTCAGTTTTTCCTGAAAGATTATTTGTTTAGGACAAATCGCTCCGTTTTCTGCGTCACGTTTAGCTATGAAAAAACCCCTGTATCCAGGATTGTGTAAATCTATCAGCAAGCTCATTAGCATAACACAACGTTAACTATTCATGAAAATCGCAAATGAAATGAAATAAATATGCCATCTCTCAAGCTTAGCCTTTTGTAAACAACACTGTCATCTCAGATTTTCAAAATATGCTTCTCAACCATAGGAAAACAATAATTTGTGTAAAAGTAGCTAGCTAGCGTTGGCATTTAGCGTTAGCATTTAGCGTTAGCATTAGCGTTAGCATCCAGCACGCAACATTAACAAAAACATAAAAGCCTTCAAATAAAATAATTTACCTTTGAAGAACTTCTGATGTTTTCAATGAGGATACTCTCAGTTAGATAGCAGATGCTCAGTTTTTCCAAAAATATTCTTTGTGTATTAGAAATAGCTCCGTTTTATACATCACATTTGGCTACCAAAAAAAATCCGAAAATTCAGTCCTCAAAACACGAACTTTTTTCCAAATTAACTCCATAATATTGACTGAAAACACGGCAAACGTTGTTTAGAATCAATCATCAAGGTGTTTTTCACATATCTCTTCATTGATACATCGTTCTTGGACACATGGTTTCTCCCCTATATCAAATGGAAAAGTACTAGCAGCTGGCAATTGCGCACCGAATTCCACGCAGGACACCAGGCGGACACTTGGAAAATGTAGTCTCTTATGGTCAATCTTCCAATGATATGCCTACAAATACGTCACAATGCTGCTAAGACCTTGGGCGAACGACAGAAAGTGTAGGCTCATTCCTTGCGCAATCACAGCCATATAAGGAGACAATGGAAAACAGAGCTTCAGAAATTCTGCTAATTCCTGGTTGATGCATCATCTTGGTTTCGCCTGTAGAATGAGTTCTGGGGCACTTACAGACAAAATCTTTGCAGATTCTGAAACTTCAGAGTGTTTTCTTTCCAAAACTGTCAAGAATATGCATAGTCGAGCATCTTTTCGTGACTAAATATCGCGCTTAAAATGGGAACGTTTTTTATCCAAAAATGAAATAGCGCCCCTAGAGATCTAACAGGTTAACTATGTAGGAAACCCTGCTGAAACTCCCTCCCTCCTCTCCTCTCCTCTCCTCTCCTCTCCTCTCCTCTCCTCTCCTCTCCTCTCCTCTCCTCTCTCTTCTTCTCCACCTCCCTCGTTGTTGGATTCTTGGCTCCCTCCCTCCCTCCCTCTCTTCTTCTCCACCTCACTCGTTGTTGGGTTCTTGGCTCCCTCTCTCCCTCCCCCTCTTCTTCTTCACCTCCCTCGTTGTTGGGTTCTTGGCTCCCTCTCTCCCTCCCCCTCTTCTTCTCTACCTCCCTCGTTGTTGGGTTCTTGGCTCCCTCTTACATCAGGATAACACACTTTAATGAGCCTGTTCAACGCAGGCCACGTCAACTCCAGTGGTTATGTCATAGACACACCGTCTTGTCCTAATAAATCAGGAGAAGTATTGATCACGCGAGTCGAGACCTTTTCGTGTTTTAACGAGGCACAACAAACGTTGCAACGTCAAATCCAATGCTATTTGTCACTGACCGTGAAACGCTGTCAAGGCCTTTAACCAACGATACAGGTTGAAGAAAAATAAGGGTGAAGAAAATATTTACTAAATAAACTAAAGTGAAATAATTAAAAAGTAACAATAAAATAACAACAATGAGGCTATATACAGGGGGTACCGGTACAGAGTCAATGTGGAGGCTATATACAGGGGGTACCGGTACAGAGTCAATGTAGAGGCTATATACAGGGTATTACGGTACAGAGTCAATGTAGAGGCTATATACAGGGGGTACCGGTACAGAGTCAATGTGGAGGCTATATACAGGAGGTACCAGTACAGAGTCAATGTAGAGGCTATATACAGGGGGTACCGGTACAGAGTCAATGTGGAGGCTATATACAGGGGGTACCGGTACAGAGTCAATGTGGAGGCTATATACAGGGGATACCGGTACAGAGTCAATGTGGAGGCTATATACAGGGGGTACCGGTACAGAGTCAATGTGGAGGCTATATACAGGGGGTACCGGTACAGAGTCAATGTGGAGGCTATATACAGGGGGTACTGGTACAGAGTCAATGTGGAGACTATATACAGGGGGTACCGGTACAGAGTCAATGTGGAGGCTATATACAGGGTATTACGGTACAGAGTCAATGTGGAGGCTATATACAGGGTATTACAGTACAGAGTCAATGTGGAGGCTATATACAGGGGGTACCGGTACAGAGTCAATGTGGAGGCTATATACAGGGTATTACGTTACAGAGTCAATGTGGAGGCTATATACAGGGTATTACGGTACAGAGTCAATGTGGAGGCTATATACAGGGTATTACGGTACAGAGTCAATGTGGAGGCTATATACAGGGTATTACGGTACAGAGTCAATGTGGAGGCTATATACAGGGTATTACGGTACAGAGTCAATGTGTAGGCTATATACAGGGTATTACGGTACAGAGTCAATGTGGAGGTTATATACAGGGTATTACGGTACAGAGTCAATGTGGAGGCTATATACAGGGTATTACGGTACAGAGTCAATGTGGAGGCTATATACAGGGTATTACGGTACAGAGTCAATGTGGAGGCTATATACAGGGAGTACCGGTACAGAGTCAATGTGGAGGCTATATACAGGGGATACCGGTACAGAGTCAATGTGGAGGCTATATACAGGGGGTACCGGTACAGAGTCAATGTGGAGGCTATATACAGGGGGGTACCGGTACAGAGTCAATGTGGAGGCTATATACAGGGGGTAGCGGTACAGAGTCAATGTGGAGGCTATATACAGGGTATTACGGTACAGAGTCAATGTGGAGGCTATATACAGGGTATTACGGTACAGAGTCAATGTGGAGGCTATATACAGGGTATTACGGTACAGAGTCAATGTGGAGGCTATATACAGGGTATTACGGTACAGAGTCAATGTGGAGGCTATATACAGGGTATTACGGTACAGAGTCAATGTGGAGGCTATATACAGGGTATTACGGTACAGAGTCAATGTGGAGGCTATATACAGGGTATTACGGTACAGAGTCAATGTGGAGGCTATATACAGGGTATTACGGTACAGCGTCAATGTGGAGGCTATATACAGGGTATTACGGTACAGAGTCAATGTGGAGGCTATATACAGGGTATTACGGTACAGAGTCAATGTGGAGGCTATATACAGGGTATTACGGTACAGCGTCAATGTGGAGGCTATATACAGGGTATTACGGTACAGAGTCAATGTGGAGGCTATATACAGGGTATTACGGTACAGCGTCAATGTGGAGGCTATATACAGGGTATTACGGTACAGAGTCAATGTGGAGGCTATATACAGGGTATTACGGTACAGAGTCAATGTGGAGGCTATATACAGGGGGTACCGGTACAGAGTCAATGTGGAGGCTAAATACAGTGGGGCAAAAAAGTATTTAGTCAGCCACCAATTGTGCAAGTTCTCCCACTTAAAAAGATGAGAGAGGCCTGTAATTTTCATCATAGGTACACTTCAACCATGAGACAAAATTAGAAAAAAAATCCAGCAAATCACATTGTAGGATTTTTAAGAATTCATTTGCAAATTATGGTGGAAAATAAGTATTTGGTCGATAACAAAAGTTCATCTCAATACTTTGTTATATACCCTTTGTTGGCAATGACAGAGGTCAAACGTTTTCTGTAAGTCTTCACAAGGTTTTCACACACTGTTGCTGGTATTTTGGCCCATTCCTCCATGCAGATCTCCTATAGAGCAGTGATGTTTTGGGGCTGTTGCTGGGCAACACGGACTTTCAACTCCCTCCAAAGATTTTCTATGGGGTTGAGATCTGGAGACTGGCTAGGCCACTCCAGGACCTTGAAATGCTTCTTACGAAGCCACTCCAGGACCTTGAAATGCTTCTTACGAAGCCACTCCTTCGTTGCCCGGGCGGTGTGTTTGGGATCATTGTCATGCTGAAAGACCCAGCCACGTTTCATCTTCAATGCCCTTGCTGATGGAAGGAGGTTTACACTCAAAGTCTCACGATACGTGGCCCCATTCATTCTTTCCTTTACACGGATCAGTCGTCCTAGTCCCTTTGCAGAAAAACAGCCCCAAAGCATGATGTTTCCACCCTCATGCTTCACAGTAGGTATGGTGTTCTTTGGATGCAACTCAGCATTCTTTGTCCTCCAAACACGACGACTTGAGTTTTTACCAAAAAGTTATATTTTGGTTTCATCTGACCATATGACATTCTCCCAATCTTCTTCTGGATCATCCAAATGCTCTTTAGCAAACTTCAGACGGGCCTGGACATGTACTGGCTTAAGCAGGGGGACACGTCTGGCACTGCAGGATTTGAGTCCCTGGCAGCATAGTGTGTTACTGATGGTAGGCTTTGTTACTTTGGTCCCAGCTCTCTGCAAGTCATTCACTAGGTCCCCCCTTGTGGTTCTGGGATTTTTGCTCACCGTTCTTGTGATCATTTTGACCCCACGGGGTGAGATCTTGCGTGGAGCCCCAGATCAAGGGAGATTATCAGTGGTCTTGTATGTCTTCCATTTCCTAACAATTGCTCCCACAGTTGATTTCTTCAAACCAAGCTGCTTACCTATTGCAGATGCATTCTTCCCAGCCTGGTGCAGGTCTACAATTTTGTTTCTGGTGTCCTTTGACAGCTCTTTGGTCTTGACCATAGTGAAGTTTGGAGTGTGACTGTTTGAGGTTGTGGACAGGTGTCTTTTATACTGATAACAAGTTCAAACAGGTGCCATTAATACAGGTAATGAGTGGAGGACAGAGGAGCCTCTTAAAGAAGAAGTTACAGGTCTGTGAGAGCCAGAAATCTTGCTTGTTTGTAGGTGACCAAATACTTATTTTCCACCATAATTTGCAAATAAATTCATTAAAAATCCTACAATGTGATTTTCCAGAATTTTTGGCTCTGAATTACAGCTGGAATCCTATTGGCTCCATATTACAGATGGAATCCTATTGGCTCTGAATTACAGCTGGAATCCTATTGGTTCTGTATTACAGCTGGAATCCTATTGGTTCTGTATTACAGCTGGAATCCTATTGGCTCCATATTACAGCTGGAATCCTATTGGCTCTGAATTACAGCTGGAATCCTATTGGCTCTGAATTACAGCTGGAATCCTATTGGCTCCATATTACAGCTGGAATCCTATTGGCTCTATATTACAGCTGGAATCCTATTTGCTCTGAATTACAGCTGGAATCCTATTGGTTCTGAATTACAGTTGGAATCCTATTGGCTCTATATTACAGCTGGAATCCTATTGGCTCTGAATTACAGCTGGAATCCTATTGGTTCTGAATTACAGCTGGAATCCTATTGGCTCTATATTACAGCTGGAATCCTATTGGCTCTATATTACAGCTGGAATCCTATTGACTCTGAATTACAGCTGGAATCCTATTGGCTCTGTATTACAGCTGGAATCCTATTGGCTCTGAATTACAGCTGGAATCCTATTGGCTCTGTATTACAGCTGGAATCCTATTGGTTCTGTATTACAGCTGGAATCCTATTGGCTCTGAATTACAGCTGGAATCCTATTGGTTCTGTATTACAGCTGGATCCTAGTGTGTTGCAGAGCTAGTGCCCTGCGACAGCAGCATGTGGCAGCGTCCAGTCTGCTGTTTCTTTCTATCCCCTGTGTTCTGTTGTGGACCACAGAGTGGAGGAGGATAAATAACCTGGAAAAGCATCTGCTACACCCAACTAGATTGTTCATTACCTCTTAAAGTAATTAAGTCTTGCTTGAAAGATTTTCTGCCCTTTTATATGTGCCAATCTCAAATTATAATACGAAAACAATTAAGGTAAAAACATACATTTGCCTCAGTAAATTTTCGCTCGACAGAATTTGATTACGCAAGCCTATTTTGAGATTAATTTGAATTAAATTGAATTATATATATTTTTACGTTACATTTAGGCCTAAAAAACACACTCTTTATCATATCCCTGTTTGTGCTGGAATGGAGATTTTGTTTGGTTGTTGATTACTTGGTTGGTTGGTGATTGTTTGGTTGGTTGGTTGGTTGATTGGTTGATTGTTTGGTGATTGTTTGGTTGGTTGGTTGGTTGATTGGTTGATTGGTTGGTGATTGTTTGGTTGCTTGGTTGGTTGGTGATTGTTTGGTTGGTTGGTTGGTTGATTGGTTGATTGGTTGATTGTTTGGTGATTGTTTGGTTGGTTGGTTGGTTGGTTGGTGATTGTTTGGTTGGTTGGTTGGTTGATTGGTTGATTGGTTGATTGTTTGGTGATTGTTTGGTTGGTTGGTTGGTTGATTGGTTGATTGCTTGGTGATTGTTTGGTTGCTTGGTTGGTTGGTGATTGGTTGGTTGGTTGGTTGGTTGATTGGTTGATTGGTTGATTGTTTGGTGATTGTTTGGTTGGTTGGTTGGTTGGTGATTGTTTGGTTGGTTGGTTGGTTGATTGGTTGATTGGTTGATTGTTTGGTGATTGTTTGGTTGGTTGGTTGGTTGATTGGTTGATTGCTTGGTGATTGTTTGGTTGCTTGGTTGGTTGGTGATTGGTTGGTTGGTTGGTTGGTTGATTGGTTGATTGGTTGATTGTTTGGTGATTGTTTGGTTGGTTGGTTGGTTGATTGGTTGATTGGCTGGCTGGCTGGCTGGCTGGCTGGCTGGCTGGCTGGTTGATTGGTTGGTTGGTTGGTTGGTTTGTTGGTTGTTGGTTGGTTGGTTTGTTGGTTGGTTGGTTGGTTGGTTGGTTGGTTGTTGGTTGGTTGATTGATTGGTTGATTGGTTGGTTCATTGGGTAGTTGGTTGTTGATTGATTGATTGGTTGGTTGTTGATTGATTGATTGGTTGATTGATTGATTGTTGGTTGGTTGATTGATTGATTGGTTGGTTGTTGATTGATTAATTGATTGTTGGTTGGTTGTTGATTGATTGATTGGTTGGTTGTTGATTGATTGGTTGGTTGTTGATTGGTTGGTTGGTTGATTGTTCTTGTTTTTCAGGATCATTCGGACAACCCCCTGGGAGCAGCGGTTACTCTGGCCCACGAACTCGGGCACAACTTTGGAATGAACCATGACACCCCAGAGCGGGGGTGTGGCTGCAGGGTGACAGTGGACCGAGGAGGCTGCATCATGACCCCCTCTACAGGGTGAGTTGGAACAGTCCAATATGACCCCCCTCCACAGGGTAAGTTGGAACAGTCCAATATGCCCCCCCCCCCCCCCCTACAGGGTAAGTTGGAACAGTCCAATATGCCCCCCCCTCCTCTACAGGGTAAGTTGGAACAGTCCAATATGGCCCCCCCTCATCAGAAACAGTCCATTCAGTGTCTATTTGCCTGTCACTACAGTTGTCAGAGTAGTCACAGTTGGTGACAACGATTAAATGACAATAGGACAGATTGCAGACTCCAGTAGGACAGATTGCGTCCTTTCTGTGTTCACTGTGATCTGAACACCATGGACAGATTGTACTCTTCTAACTCTGTTGAAAAACCCAGAGAGAAAAGATTCTGATACCTGGGTTACCAGGTATACCAGCAGATACAGCGCTATTTATGTACCCAAAGACCCTGCGTCACTCCTGATCCTCTTTCTACACTGTGAAGTCGACAGCTACCTCACAGATAGGGCTGTCACCAAGTCCCAACGATGCCAGCCTATCGTTACTGTGGCGGTCTGGTTGTCTGGAGTCCACAGGATTTTATTTAACTAGGCAAGTCAGTTAAGAAGAAATTCTCATTTACAATGACGGCCTACCCCCCCAACTCATATTAGGGGCGGCAGGGTAGCCTAGTGGTTAGAGCGTTGGACTAGTAACCGGAAGGTTGCAAGTTCAAACCCCCGAGCTGACAAGGTACTCTGTCGTTCTGCCCCTGAACAGGCACTAGGCCGTCATTGAAAATAAGAATTTGTTCTTAACTGACTTGCCTGGTTACACACACACATATCCCGGATGACACTGGGCCAATTGTACGCCGCCCTATGGGACTCCCAATCACGGCCAGGCTACGGCCTGGAATCGAACCAGGGAGATGCAGTGCCGTAGAGCGCCGCGCCACTCGGAAGCCCACAACTGCCTGTCCTCTACTAAAGACACAATCCCCTCCTCCGCTATCACATTTCAGCCAGATCTCTGGCAAGCCTCGTCTGCTGGAACCATGCTGTGGTGCTCTAGCAGAGAGAGTGGAGGGTGGGGAGGGAGAGTGGAGTAACCCTCAGCCTCGTCTGCTGGAACCATGCTGGAACCATGCTCTAGCAGAGAGAGTGGAGGGTAGTAACCGTAACCCTAACCCTCTGGCCAGCCTCGTCTGCTGGAACCATGCTGTGGTGCTCTAGCAGAGAGAGTGGAGGGTAGCAACCCTAACCCTAACCCTCTGGCCAGCCTCGTCCGCTGGAACCGTGCTCTAGCAGAGAGAGTGGAGGGTAGTGGGAAGCCTGGCATGGTAGTTCTTATTCTATGCCAGTCTATTGTCAGTGTGGTGATCTCTTAGAAGACAGGGTAGCTCGGCATAGCAGTCAGTGATCTAGCTCGGCTCTGTAATGAGAGAACATGCTCTGTTCCGGTCACAGCAGCAGGGCTCTCAGAGTCAGAACAGGACAGTTTAGACCAGGGTGGTTCAGAGTCTGGACAGGACAGTTTAGACCAGGGTGATTCAGAGTCTGGACAGGACAGTTTAGACCAGGGTGGTACAGAGTCTGGAGAGGACAGTTTAAACCAGGGTGGTTCAGAGTCTGGAAAGGACAGTTTAGACCAGGGTGGTTCAGAGTCTGGAGAGGACAGTTTCGACCAGTGTGGTTCAGTCTGGAGAGGACAGTTTAGACCAGGGTGGTTCAGAGTCTGGAGAGGACAGTTTAGACCAGGGTGGTTCAGAGTCTGGAGAGGACAGTTTCGACCAGTGCGGTTAAGAGTCTGGAGAGGACAGTTTAGACCAGAGTGGTTCAGTCTGGAGAGGACAGTTTCAACTAGTGTGGTTCGGGGGTCTGGAGAGGACAGTTTAGACCAGGGTGGTTCAGAGTCTGGAGAGGACAGTTTCAACTAGTGTGGTTCGGGGGTCTGGAGAGGACAGTTTACACCAGGGTGGTTCAGAGTCTGGAGAGGACAGTTTACACCAGGGTGGTTCAGAGTCTGGAGAGGACAGTTTAGACCAGGGTGGTTCAGAGTCTGGAGAGGACAGTTTCGACCAGTGTGGTTCAGAGTCTGGAGAGGACAGTTTACACCAGGGTGGTTCAGAGTCTGGAGAGGACAGTTTACACCAGGGTGGTTCAGAGTCTGGAGAGGACAGTTTAGACCAGGGTGGTTCAGAGTCTGGAAAGGACAGTCTAGACCAGGGTGGTTCAGAGTCTGGACAGGACAGTTTAGACCAGGGTGGTTCAGAGTCTGGAGAGGACAGTTTACACCAGGGTGGTTCAGAGTCTGGAGAGGACAGTTTAGACCAGGGTGGTTCAGAGTCTGGAAAGGACAGTTTAGACCAGGGTGGTTCAGAGTCTGGAAAGGACAGTTTCGACCAGTGTGGTTCAGTCTGGAGAGGACAGTTTCGACCAGTCCGGTTAAGAGTCTGGAGAGGACAGTTTAGACCAGAGTGGTTCAGTCTGGAGAGGACAGTTTCAACTAGTGTGGTTCGGGGGTCTGGAGAGGACAGTTTAGACCAGGGTGGTTCAGAGTCTGGAGAGGACAGTTTCGACCAGGGTGGTTCAGAGTCTGGAGAGGACAGTTTCGACCAGGGTGGTTCAGAGTCTGGAGAGGACAGTTTCAACTAGTGTGGTTCGGGGGTCTGGAGAGGACAGTTTAGACCAGGGTGGTTCAGAGTCTGGAGAGGACAGTTTCGACCAGTGTGGTTCAGAGTCTGGAGAGGACCGTTTAGACCAGTGTATCTCAGAGTCTGGAGAGGACAGTTTAGACCAGGGTGGTTCAGAGTCTGGAGAGGACAGTTTAGACCAGGGTGGTTCAGAGTCTGGAGAGGACAGTTTAGACCAGGGTGGTTCAGAGTCTGGAAAGGACAGTCTAGACCAGGGTGGTTCAGAGTCTGGACAGGACAGTTTAGACCAGGGTGGTTCAGAGTCTGGAGAGGACAGTTTAGACTAGTGTGGTTTGGGGGTCTGGAGAGGACAGTTTCGACCAGTGTGGTTCAGAGTCTGGAGAGGACAGTTTACACCAGTGTGGTTCAGTCTGGAGAGGACATTTTAGACCAGGGTGGTTCAGTCTGGAGAGGACATTTTAGACCAGGGTGGTTCAGTCTGGAGAGGACATTTTAGACCAGGGTGGTTCAGAGTCTAGAGAAGCTTTAACTATGGAGGGGTCAGGACAGTTTAAACCAGGGTGATTCAAACTCTGGAGAGGTTTTATCTCTGGAGGGGACAGGACAGGACAGTTTAGACAAGGGTGGTTCAGAATCTAGAGAGGACAGACCAGGGTGGTTCAGAGTCTAGAGAGGACAGACCAGGGTGGTTCAGAGTCAGACCAGCCTGTAATAGGATAGAACAGGAAAGAACGGGATAGAACAGGATAGAACAGAATAGAACAGGATAGAACAGGATAGAACAGGATAAAACAGAATAGAACAGGATAGAACCAGGACGGAACAGAATAGAACAGGATAGAACCAGGACGGAACAGAATAGAACAGAATAGAACAGGATAGAACAGGATAGAACAGGACAGAACAGAATAGAACAGAACAGAACAGAACAGGATCGATCCAGGATAGGACAGGACAGGATGGAAACCAGCCCAAGTTCAGGGGTCAAGGGGTCCAGAATTGACTCTCTGTTTGAGGTGGTGGTGACTACAGTCAGTCCCAGACTCCCTCAGGAGGAGCACTTGGAAACAGTCTTTAACACAGTCTGGAGTGTGTTCCGCCTGCGGTCAACCCCAGACAACCACAGATGTACCCGTTAGTACCCAGTGACTGCTGCTCGAACCACTTTACTAGGCCTCCGGGACCACAGCTGGTAGATGCCATTCAATTAAAGTGTATGTCTCTCGCTCTCTCTGTCTCACTCTCTGTCTCGCTCTCTGTCTCTCTCTCTCTCTGTCTCACTCTCTCTCTCTCTCTCTCTCTCTCCTCTCCCTCCTCTCCCTCCTTCTCTCTCTCTCTCTCTCTCTCTCTCTCTCTCTCTCTCCTCTCCCTCCTCTCTCTCCTTTTCTCTCTCTCTCTCCCTTTCTCTCTCTCCCTCTCTCCCTCTCTCTCTCTCTCTGTCTCTCTCTGTCTCTCTCTCTCTCTCCCTCTTTCTCTCTCTCTGTCTGTCTGTCTCTCTCCCTCTCTCTCTCTCTCTCTCTCTCTGTCGCTCTCTCCCTCTTTCTCTCTCTCTGTCTCTCTGTCTCTCTCCCTCTCTCTCTCTCTCTGTCTCTCTCTCTCTCTGTCTCACTCTCTCTCTCTCTCTCTCTCTTGCTCTCTCTCCATTCCTATGTGCAGTCATTATTCTCCCATTCTAGTACACTAGATCTGAGCAGAATAGACCAATTCTCCCTGCGTTTGACTCTCATCAGTAACAGCTGGATTGCAAGAGTGGAAGAGTCTGTACAGACGTACATGTGTTCTGTTGCATGGTCTCCTAACTGTAGACGGACTGGGGATGAGTTCACGGAAGACAAACTGAGGATGCTACAGAACAGAGGTGTGTGTGTGTGTGTGTGTGTGTGTGTGTGTGTGTGTGTGTGTGTGTGTGTGTGTGTGTGTGTGTGTGTGTGTGTGTGTGTGTGTGTGTGTGTGTGTGTGTGTGTGTGTTAGTGAGGGGCTGCATGGGATTGAAACAGTAACAGTTGGAAACAGTGGTTGGAGAGTTGGAAACAGTGGTTGGAGAGTTGGAAACAGCGGTTGGAGAGTTGGAAACAGCGGTTGGAGAGTTGGAAACAGTGGTTGGAGAGTTGGGAACCGTGGTTGGAGAGTTGGGAACAGTGGTTGGAGAGTTGGAAACAGCGGTTGGAGAGTTGGAAACAGTGGTTGGAGAGTTGGAAACAGTGTTGGAGAGTTGGAAAAAGTGTTGGAGAGTTGGAAACAGTAGTTGGAGAGTTGGAAACAGTGGTTGGAGAGTTGGAAACAGTGGTTGGAGAGTTGGAAACAGTGTTGGAGAGTTGGAAAAAGTGTTGGAGAGTTGGAAACAGTAGTTGGAGAGTTGGAAACAGTGGTTGGAGAGTTGGAAACAGTGGTTGGAGAGTTGGAAACAGTGGTTGGAGAGTTGGAAACAGTGTTGGAGAGTTGGAAAAAGTGTTGGAGAGTTGGAAACAGTAGTTGGAGAGTTGGAAACAGTGGTTGGAGAGTTGGAAACAGCGGTTGGAGAGTTGGGAACCGTGGTTGGAGAGTTGGGAACAGTGGTTGGAGAGTTGGAAACAGTGGTTGGAGAGTTGGAAACAGTGGTTGGAGAGTTGGAAACAGTGTTGGAGAGTTGGAAAAAGTGTTGGAGAGTTGGAAACAGTAGTTGGAGAGTTGGAAACAGTGGTTGGAGAGTTGGAAACAGTGGTTGGAGAGTTGGAAACAGTGTTGGAGAGTTGGAAAAAGTGTTGGAGAGTTGGAAACAGTAGTTGGAGAGTTGGAAACAGTGGTTGGAGAGTTGGAAACAGTGGTTGGAGAGTTGGAAACAGTGTTGGAGAGTTGGAAACAGTGAATGGAGAGTACCGGGAAGTCATCGAATGAACTTTGTCGGACATTCGGTTTCCGTTTTATAAAATAAACAAGTTTTGGACCATTTTTCCACTATCCCGGAAATTCCCACAAGAGGGCATAAGGAATCATATGGCAATTTGGCAAAACATCACGAATCACGACGGGGCCTTATCTCGAAAACGGAAAATATTTCGAAGCCGAAACTTGGTGAGCGTAGGTTTGGCATAATGGGCAGTTGGCCCCGAACAAGATGGCGTCTAGGCCTCAACGGTTTTTGAGTTGTGGCCATTTTTCTGGGATTACAGGTCCAAAATGGAAATAGAGAAATTATTATTATAAAAATTCCACCACAGGAATGTTCCTAAGGTCCTCCCGATCTGTGCAAGCCTAATCTTGACCGTGTGGCACTAACCCTTAACAGTAAAAGGAATACATTGCCTGCACCCCTAAATTCAACCTGAAGCCTATATGGGTTATGAATGCCGTATGAACCTGTCTTCGGTACCAGTCCATCAGGCCACTATGAGGTCTACCTGTGTTGTTTCTAAGCTTCCTGGACCAACCGGAAGTGGTTAAAATCGCCCTAAAAGTGTATATCCATACCCTGCCTGCAGTTTGACAGACATAGTGCATTCAAGCCTGTGTAAATCAGTCAATTCTTAACGTAAAGACTTAAAACTCAGGATTCTGTAAAAGCATACCCCAATGAGGATATGTGACTTATAGCTTCCTGTGCCAACCGGAAGTGCCATAATTGGTGTCTCAGGGGCTGTTTCGAAGGGTTAAAAAAGTCAGATATGTCCAAAACTTCATATATGTGATTAGGCAACCCCCATGAACTGTAAATCAGTCATTTTTCCCCAAAAAAGTCAAAGGAAAAATAAATCACACTAAAACACAACTTGGAAGGAGGGACGTATTGGGGTGCGTAGAGACAGACAGTGGCTGCAATAGTTAGCTTTGTTCGAGCTAAAAAAGAACCGTCAGACCTAGAGTTCCGAAACTTTAGAAACCTGTTCTAGACCTCCGGTCGATGGTGCGTGGTGAGTTACGTGGCTCTAGAAGGTTCTCGGACCGAGAAACAGCCTCGTACATTTGCAATACCTTCAATTCATTTTGACCATTACGAAAATGACAACATTTAGAAAAGTCTCTGAGATGCAAGGCTAGGTGCATTGAAACCGGCTCGGCCCATAGAGACAGACCCCAACGTTTCTGTCCGATAGCTCGTTCAAGGACCCCGTAGCAAGGCATGGAAAAAAGTGGATTTTCAGCACCAATTAGGGTTTTGCTCGGACACCAAATGACCTATCGAGCCGAAACTCGGGATTTGGGGTCGCCTCACATAGGACTTCACATAATGTCCGAACTGGACCCGCAGCTAGAACGTAACTATGTGTTTTACCTTTTTATTATGTTTTCAACTGAAGGCGCTGTGAATTATGGGCCTGCTCTGACATATGTGATAGTTGGCTACTAAATGAGTAGGAAAAAGTGGGTTTGGTGTCAATTGATATCAGTTTGGTGTCATAATGACATCTAATTGACTGATGGACACTGACTTGCTAGTTGACTTTTGTGCATTTGCAATATGTTTAAACGGAGAGGGACCATCACCAAAATGGCATTCTGAAATCAACACAAAAAATGGCATCACCATAGTCTCCAGACTGTGCCGAGTTCAACGAGACGCCCCGCTTGACCGTAGCTCGTTCTGAGTGCAGCGAACTTGAAAAAAAGAAGGCCCAAAATGAAGCCTGCCCCACAATGTCATTTGATTTTGGGTGGCAGTGAGAGAACCGTTAGGGTGAGAAGCACAATTCGACCTCAGGTACGTTCCTGAGGTCCTCCTGATCCGTGCAAGCCTAACCTTGACCGTGTGGCATTAACCCTTCACAGAAAAAGAAGGTGTTTACTTGAAACAGCTTGCTTTGACTTCTCTCCCCATAGGAATACATTGCCTGCACCTCTAAATTCAACCTGAAGCCTATGTGGGTTATGAATGCCTTATGAACCTGTCTTCTATGACAGTCCATCAGACCACTATGAGGTCTACCTGTGTCGAATCTAAGCTTCCTGAAGCAACCGGAAGTGGTTAAAATCACCCTAAAAGTGTATACCCATACCCTGCCTGCAGTTTGATAGACATAGTGCATTCAACCCTGTGTAGATCAGTCAATTCTTAACGTAAAGACTTAAAACTCAGGATTCTGTAAGAGGCTACCTCAGTCAAGACATGTGTTTACCTATAGCTTCCTGTGCCAACCGGAAGTGCCTTTAATTGGGTCACACTGTCTGTTTTGAAGGGTTAAAAAAGTCACATCTCTCCAAAACTTCATATGTGTGACTAAGTAACCCTTCTGAACTGTAAATCAGTCATTTCTCCCAACAGATGTCAAAGAAAAGCTCCCTCACACACACACAGGAAGGATGGAGTGATAAAGTGCGATGCTTAAAGACACAGAGAGCAGGAAATGGCATTACCATAATCCCTAGGCCGTGCCGAGTTCAACGAGATATCCCGCTTGACCGTAGCTCGCTCGGTCTAGGCGCAGCGACCATTAGATTAGTAGGCCCAAAATGAAGCCTGCCCCACAACGTCATTTGATTTTGGGTGAGAGTGAGAGAACCATTAGTGTGAGAAGAAAAATTCCACCACAGGAATGTTCCTAAGGTCCTCCCGATGCGTGCAAGCCTAACCTTGACCGTGTGGCATTAACCCTTAATAGCTTAAAGAAGGTGTTTACATCAAACAGTTTGCATTGACTTCTCTCCCCATAGGAATACATTGCCTGCACTCCTAAATTCAACCTGAAGCCTATATGGGTTATGAATGCCGTATTAACCTGTCTTCGGTACCAGTCCATCAGGCCACTATGAGGTCTACCTGTGTTGATTCTAAGCTTCCTGGACCAACCGGAAGTGGTTAAAACCACCCTAAAAGTGTTTACCCATACCCTGCCTGCAGTTTGATAGACATAGTGCATTCAACCCTGTGTAAATCAGTCAGTTCTTAACGTGAGGACTTAAAACTCAGGATTCTGTAAGAGCATACCCCACTGAGGATATGTGTTGATTTATAGCTTCCTGTGCCAACCGGAATAATTGGTGTCTCAGGGGCTGTTTCGAAGGGTTAAAAAAGTCTGATCTTTCCAAAACTTCATATGTGTGATTAGGCAACCCCCATGAACTGTAAATCAGTCATTTTTCCCCAAAAAATTCAAAGGAAAAATAAATCACACTAAAACACAACTTGGAAGGAGGGACGTATTGGGGTGCGTAAAGACAGACAGTGGCTGCAATAGTTAGGTTTGTTTGAGCTAAAAAAGAACCGTCAGACCTAGAGGTCCGAAACTTTAGAATCCTGTTCTAGACCTCATGTCGATAGTGCGTGGTGAGTTAGGTGGTTCTAGAAGGTTCTCGGACCGAGAAACAGCCTCGTATATTTGCAATACCTTCAATTCATTTTTGCATCACGAAAATGACGACATTTAGAAATGTCCCAGAGTCGCAAGACTAGGTGCATTGCGAACGTCTCGGCCCATATAGACAGACCCCAACGTTTCTGTCCGATAGCTCATTCAAGGACCCCGTAGCAAGTCATGGAAAACAGTGGATTTTCAGCACCAATTAGGGTTTTTCTCGGACACCAAATGACCTATCGAGCCGAAACTTGGGATTCGGGGTCGCCTCAGTAATAGTTGGCTACTAAACGAGTTGGAAAAAGTGGGTTTGGTGTCAGTTTGTATCAGTTTGGTGTCAGAATGATATCTAATTGACTGATGGACTCTTGTCCACTTGACTCTTGTCCATTTGCAATATGTTTAAACAGTGAGGTACCATCACCAAAAGTGACATTCTGAAATCTACCCTAACGAACGATTGAGATGAACCAGAATCACTGCAAAGCCATCCCGAGTTCATCGGGCCAGTCAATTTCACATTCCTGCAGGATTTTTATAGCATGACAAATTTGTGATGGTACCTGCCCATTAAAACATATTGCAAATGCACAGTGACTTTGAAAAAGTAAGGAAACATAAACAAATGGACATAATGAAATCACAATATTTTTATTTTTGGATTACCAGTTGCACAACAATGCACGTGCATTTGCAATATGATTCTATAGTGAAAAAACATCACCAAATGGACATGATGAAATCAACCCTAACGAGCAATTGAGATGAACCAGAATCACTGCCCAGCCATCCTGAGTTCATCGGGCCAGTCAATTTCACATTCCTGCAGGATTTTTATAGCATGCCAAATTTGTGATGGTAAATGCCCATTGAAACATATTGCAAATGCACGTGCATTTGCAATATGATTCAATGGTGAAAAAAACATCACCAAATGGACATGATGAAATCAACACAACGAGTGATGGAAATGAACAACTATCACTCCCCGGCCATCCCGAGTTCATCAGTTCAGTAAATTTTGGCCCAAAAAAATTTTACTTTTGACTTTGAATTTTGACTTCCTATGAAATCATATTGCAAATGGACAAATCATGTTCCTTATGCACAAGTAAAAAAAAAAAAAAAATTATGATAATAAAATACGACTTAGGTATGTTGATACAGTTCTTATAAATGTGTAATTGACACAAAATTCGAAAGAATTTCAAAAAACGGTCCAGAAAGCACTTTTTTAAGGGTGTGAAGTTTTTTACAAAATTTTGACATTTTTGACTTTTGACTTTTGACTTCCTATGATATCATATTGCAAATGGACAAAACATATGCCTTATGCGCAAGATAAATAAAATAAAAAAATTATGATAATAAAATTGGACAAAAGTATATTCATACAGTTCTTACACATGTGTAATTGACAAAAAACTCGAAAGAATTTCGAAAAACGGTCCAGAAAGCACTTTTTTTGGGGGTGATACGTTTTTGAAAAAAAAATCACTTTTTCAAAATTTTGCTTTTGGATGTTGACTTGTGTTACATTCCCAATATGAAAAACCAAGGTGGAGCGCACTCGCCCTGTTGGATTTTTGAAGTGTTACAACTGGCAATTGCCATATGGCATTTGCAATACACTTTGCATGAATCAACGCCACATTGGGTGGTATTGGACATCGTGTATATGGTTTGTCCAATGCCAATATGTTGCCATTCATTTTTGTCCAGTTCAGGGGGGTATTCATTTACATCACTACAGTATTAGTATTCAGTCTCTCTACCTTCCATCACTACAGTATTAGTATTCAGTCTCTCGACCTTCCATCACTACAGTATTAGTATTCAGTCTCTCTGTTCTCTCTACCTTCCATCACTACAGTATTAGTATTCAGTCTCTCTGTTCTCTCTGCCTTCCATCACTACAGTATTAGTATTCAGTCTCTCTACCTTCCATCACTACAGTATTAGTATTCAGTCTCTCGACCTTCCATCACTACAGTATTAGTATTCAGTCTCTCTACCTTCCATCACTACAGTATTAGTATTCAGTCTCTCTGTTCTCTCTACCTTCCATCACTACAGCATTAGTATTCAGTCTCTCTACCTTCCACCACTACAGTATTAGTATTCAGTCTCTCTGTTCTCTCTACCTTCCATCACTACAGTATTAGTATTCAGTCTCTCTGTTCTCTCTACCTTCCATCACTACAGTATTAGTATTCAGTCTCTCTACCTTCCATCACTACAGTATTAGTATTCAGTCTCTCTACCTTCCATCACTACAGTATTAGTATTCAGTCTCTCTACCTTCCATCACTACAGTATTAGTATTCAGTCTCTCTGTTCTCTCTACCTTCCATCACTACAGTATTAGTATTCAGTCTCTCTACCTTCCATCACTACAGTATTAGTATTCAGTCTCTCTACCTTCCACCACTACAGTATTAGTATTCAGTCTCTCTACCTTCCATCACTACATTATTAGTATTCAGTCTCTCTACCTTCCATCACTACAGTATTAGTATTCAGTCTCTCTGTTCTCTCTACCTTCCATCACTACAGTATTAGTATTCAGTCTCTCTACCTTCCATCACTACAGTATTAGTATTCAGTCTCTCTGTTCTCTCTACCTTCCATCAATACAGTATTAGTATTCAGTCTCTCTACCTTCCATCACTACAGTATTAGTATTCAGTATCTCTACCTTCCATCACTACAGTATTAGTATTCAGTCTCTCTACCTTCCATCACTACAGTATTAGTATTCAGTCTCTCTGTTCTCTCTACCTTCCATCACTACAGTATTAGTATTCAGCCTCTCTACCTTCCATCACTACAGTATTAGTATTCAGTCTCTCTACCTTCCATCACTACAGTATTAGCATTCAGTCTCTCTGTTCTCTCGACCTTCCATCACTACAGTATTAGTATTCAGTCTCTCTACCTTCCATCACTACAGTATTAGTATTCAGTCTCTCTGTTCTCTCTACCTTCCATCACTACAGTATTAGTATTCAGTCTCTCTACCTTCCATCACTACAGTATTCAGTCTCTCTGTTCTCTCTACCTTCCATCACTACAGTATTAGTATTCAGTCTCTCTGTTCTCTCTACCTTCCATCACTACAGTATTAGTATTCAGTCTCTCTGTTCTCTCTACCTTCCATCACTACAGTATTAGTATTCAGTCTCTCTACCTTCCATCACTACAGTATTAGTATTCAGTCTCTCTGTTCTCTCTACCTTCCATCACTACAGTATTAGTATTCCGTCTCTCTACCTTCCATCACTACAGTATTAGTATTCAGTCTCTCTGTTCTCTCTACCTTCCATCACTACAGTATTAGTATTCAGTCTCTCTACCTTCCACCACTACAGTATTAGTATTCAGTCTCTCTGTTCTCTCTACCTTCTATCACTACAGTATTAGTATTCAGTCTCTCTACCTTCCATAACCACAGTATTAGTATTCAGTCTCTCTGTTCTCTCTACGTTCCATCACTACATTATTAGTATTCAGTCTCTCTGTTCTCTCTACCTTCCATCACTACAGTATTAGTATTCAGTCTCTCTGTTCTCTCTACCTTCCATCACTACAGTATTAGTATTCAGTCTCTCTACCTTCCACCACTACAGTATTAGTATTCAGTCTCTCTGTTCTCTCTACCTTCCATCACTACAGTATTAGTATTCAGTCTCTCTGTTCTCTCTACCTTCCATCACTAAAGTATTAGTATTCAGTCTCTCTGTTCTCTCTACGTTCCATCACTACAGTATTAGTATTCAGTCTCTCTGTTCTCTCTACCTTCCATCACTACAGTATTAGTATTCAGTCTGTCTACTTTCCATCACTACAGTATTAGTATTCAGTCTCTCTGTTCTCTCTACCTTCCATCACTACAGTATTAGTATTCAGTCTCTCTGTTCTCTCTACGTTCCATCACTACAGTATTAGTATTCAGTCTCTCTGTTCTCTCTACGTTCCATCACTACAGTATTAGTATTCAGTCTCTCTACTTTCCATCACTACAGTATTAGTATTCAGTCTCTCTACCTTCCATCACTACAGTATTAGTATTCAGTATCTCTACCTTCCATCACTACAGTATTAGTATTCAGTCTCTCTGTTCTCTCTACCTTCCATCACTACAGTATTAGTATTCAGTCTCTCTACCTTCCATTACTACAGTATTAGTATTCAGTCTCTCTACCTTCCATCACTACAGTATTAGTATTCAGTCTCTCTGTTCTCTCTACCTTCCATCACTACAGTATTAGTATTCAGTCTCTCTACCTTCCATCACTACAGTATTAGTATTCAGTCTCTCTGTTCTCTCTACCTTCCATCACTACAGTATTAGTATTCAGTCTCTCTACCTTCCATCACTACAGTATTAGTATTCAGTCTCTCTACCTTCCATCACTACAGTATTAGTATTCAGTCTCTCTACCTTCCATCACTACAGTATTAGTATTCAGTCTCTCTGTTCTCTCTACCTTCCATCACTACAGTATTAGTATTCAGTCTCTCTACCTTCCATCACTACAGTATTAGTATTCAGTCTCTCTACCTTCCATTACTACAGTATTAGTATTCAGTCTCTCTACCTTCCATCACTACAGTATTAGTATTCAGTCTCTCTGTTCTCTCTACCTTCCATCACTACAGTATTAGTATTCAGTCTCTCTACCTTCCATCACTACAGTATTAGTATTCAGTCTCTCTACCTTCCATCACTACAGTATTAGTATTCAGTCTCTCTGTTCTCTCTACCTTCCATCACTACAGTATTAGTATTCAGTCTCTCTGTTCTCTCTACGTTCCATCACTACAGTATTAGTATTCAGTCTCTCTGTTCTCTCTACCTTCCATCACTACAGTATTAGTATTCAGTCTCTCTACCTTCCATCACTACAGTATTAGTATTCAGTCTCTCTACCTTCCATCACTACAGTATTAGTATTCAGTCTCTCTGTTCTCTCGACCTTCCATCACTACAGTATTAGTATTCAGTCTCTCTACCTTCCATCACTACAGTAGTAGTATTCAGTCTCTCTGTTCTCTCTACCTTCCATCACTACAGTATTAGTATTCAGTCTCTCTGTTCTCTCTACCTTCCATCACTACAGTATTAGTATTCAGTCTCTCTACCTTCCATCACTACAGTATTAGTATTCAGTCTCTCTGTTCTCTCTACCTTCCATCACTACAGTATTAGTATTAAGTCTCTCTGTTCTCTCTACCTTCCATGACTACAGTATTAGTATTCAGTCTCTCTACCTTCCATCACTACAGTATTAGTATTCAGTCTCTCTGTTCTCTCTACCTTCCATCACTACAGTATTAGTATTCCGTCTCTCTACCTTCCATCACTACAGTATTAGTATTCAGTCTCTCTGTTCTCTCTACCTTCCATCACTACAGTATTAGTATTCAGTCTCTCTACCTTCCATAACTACAGTATTAGTATTCAGTCTCTCTGTTCTCTCTACCTTCCATCACTACATTATTAGTATTCAGTCTCTCTGTTCTCTCTACCTTCCATCACTACAGTATTAGTATTCAGTCTCTCTGTTCTCTCTACCTTCCATCACTACAGTATTAGTATTCAGTCTCTCTGTTCTCTCTACCTTCCATCACTACAGTATTAGTATTCAGTCTCTCTGTTCTCTCTACGTTCCATCACTACAGTATTAGTATTCAGTCTCTCTACCTTCCATCACTACAGTATTAGTATTCAGTCTCTCTGTTCTCTCTACCTTCCATCACTACAGTATTAGTATTCAGTCTCTCTACCTTCCATCACTACAGTATTAGTATTCAGTCTCTCTGTTCTCTCTACCTTCCATCACTACAGTATTAGTATTCAGTCTCTCTACCTTCCATCACTACAGTATTAGTATTCAGTCTCTCTACCTTCCATTACTACAGTATTAGTATTCAGTCTCTCTACCTTCCATCACTACAGTATTAGTATTCAGTCTCTCTGTTCTCTCTACCTTCCATCACTACAGTATTAGTATTCAGTCTCTCTACCTTCCATCACTACAGTATTAGTATTCAGTCTCTCTACCTTCCATCACTACAGTATTAGTATTCAGTCTCTCTGTTCTCTCTACCTTCCACCACTACAGTATTAGTATTCAGTCTCTCTGTTCTCTCTACCTTCCATCACTACAGTATTAGTATTCAGTCTCTCTGTTCTCTCTACCTTCCATCACTACAGTATTAGTATTCAGTCTCTCTACCTTCCATCACTACAGTATTAGTATTCAGCCTCTCTGTTCTCTCTACGTTCCATCACTACAGTATTAGTATTCAGTCTCTCTGTTCTCTCTACCTTCCATCACTACAGTATTAGTATTCAGTCTCTCTACCTTCCATCACTACAGTATTAGTATTCAGTCTCTCTACCTTCCATCACTACAGTATTAGTATTCAGTCTCTCTACCTTCCATCACTACAGTATTAGTATTCAGTCTCTCTGTTCTCTCGACCTTCCATCACTACAGTATTAGTATTCAGTCTCTCTACCTTCCATCACTACAGTATTAGTATTCAGTCTCTCTGTTCTCTCTACCTTCCATCACTACAGTATTAGTATTCAGTCTCTCTGTTCTCTCTACGTTCCATCACTACAGTATTAGTATTCAGTCTCTCTGTTCTCTCTGCCTTCCATCACTACAGTATTAGTATTCAGTCTCTCTACCTTCCATTACTACAGTATTAGTATTCAGTCTCTCTACCTTCCATCACTACAGTATTAGTATTCAGTCTCTCTGTTCTCTCTACCTTCCATCACTACAGTATTAGTATTCAGTCTCTCTACCTTCCATCACTACAGTATTAGTATTCAGTCTCTCTACCTTCCATCACTACAGTATTAGTATTCAGTCTCTCTGTTCTCTCTACCTTCCACCACTACAGTATTAGTATTCAGTCTCTCTACCTTCCATCACTACAGTATTAGTATTCAGTCTCTCTGTTCTCTCTACCTTCCATCACTACAGTATTAGTATTCAGTCTCTCTACCTTCCATCACTACAGTATTAGTATTCAGTCTCTCTGTTCTCTCTACGTTCCATCACTACAGTATTAGTATTCAGTCTCTCTGTTCTCTCTACCTTCCATCACTACAGTATTAGTATTCAGTCTCTCTACCTTCCATCACTACAGTATTAGTATTCAGTCTCTCTACCTTCCATCACTACAGTATTAGTATTCAGTCTCTCTACCTTCCATCACTACAGTATTAATATTCAGTCTCTCTGTTCTCTCGACCTTCCATCACTACAGTATTAGTATTCAGTCTCTCTACCTTCCATCACTACAGTATTAGTATTCAGTCTCTCTGTTCTCTCTACCTTCCATCACTACAGTATTAGTATTCAGTCTCTCTGTTCTCTCTACGTTCCATCACTACAGTATTAGTATTCAGTCTCTATGTTCTCTCTGCCTTCCATCACTACAGTATTAGTATTCAGTCTCTCTACCTTCCATTACTACAGTATTAGTATTCAGTCTCTCTACCTTCCATCACTACAGTATTAGTATTCAGTCTCTCTGTTCTCTCTACCTTCCATCACTACAGTATTAGTATTCAGTCTCTCTATCTTCCATCACTACAGTATTAGTATTCAGTCTCTCTACCTTCCATCACTACAGTATTAGTATTCAGTCTCTCTGTTCTCTCTACCTTCCACCACTACAGTATTAGTATTCAGTCTCTCTGTTCTCTCTACCTTCCATCACTACAGTATTAGTATTCAGTCTCTCTGTTCTCTCTACCTTCCACCACTACAGTATTAGTATTCAGTCTCTCTACCTTCCATCACTACAGTATTAGTATTCAGTCTCTCTGTTCTCTCTACCTTCCATCACTACAGTATTAGTATTCAGTCTCTCTACCTTCCATCACTACAGTATTAGTATTCAGTCTCTCTACCTTCCATCACTACATTATTAGTATTCAGTCTCTCTACCTTCCATCACTACAGTATTAGTATTCAGTCTCTCTGTTCTCTCGACCTTCCATCACTACAGTATTAGTATTCAGTCTCTCTACCTTCCATCACTACAGTATTAGTATTCAGTCTCTCTGTTCTCTCTACCTTCCATCACTACAGTATTAGTATTCAGTCTCTCTGTTCTCTCTATGTTCCATCACTACAGTATTAGTATTCAGTCTCTCTACCTTCCATCACTACAGTATTAGTATTCAGTATCTCTACCTTCCATCACTACAGTATTAGTATTCAGTCTCTCTACCTTCCATCACTACAGTATTAGTATTCAGTCTCTCTGTTCTCTCGACGTTCCATCACTACAGTATTAGTATTCAGTCTCTCTACCTTCCATCACTACAGTATTAGTATTCCGTCTCGCTACCTTCCATCACTACAGTATTAGTATTCAGTATCTCTGTTCTCTCTACCTTCCATCACTACAGTATTAGTATTCAGTCTCTCTACCTTCCATCACTACAGTATTAGTATTCCGTCTCTCTACCTTCCATCACTACAGTATTAGTATTCAGTCTCTCTGTTCTCTCTACCTTCCATCACTACAGTATTAGTATTCAGTCTCTCTACCTTCCATCACTACAGTATTAGTATTCAGTAACTCTGTTCTCTCTACCTTCCATCACTACAGTATTAGTATTCAGTCTCTCTACCTTCCATCACTACAGTATTAGTATTCAGTCTCTCTACCTTCCATCACTACAGTATTAGTATTCAGTATCTCTACCTTCCATCACTACAGTATTAGTATTCAGTCTCTCTACCTTCCATCACTACAGTATTAGTATTCAGTCTCTCTACCTTCCATCACTACAGTATTAGTATTCAGTAACTCTGTTCTCTCTACCTTCCATCACTACAGTATTAGTATTCAGTCTCTCTACCTTCCATCACTACAGTATTAGTATTCAGTCTCTCTACCTTCCATCACTACAGTATTAGTATTCAGTAACTCTGTTCTCTCTACCTTCCATCACTACAGTATTAGTATTCAGTATCTCTACCTTCCATCACTACAGTATTAGTATTCAGTCTCTCTACCTTCCATCACTACAGTATTAGTATTCAGTCTCTCTGTTCTCTCTACCTTCCATCACTACAGTATTAGTATTCAGTCTCTCTACCTTCCATCACTACAGTATTAGTATTCAGTCTCTCTGTTCTCTCGACCTTCCATCACTACAGTATTAGTATTCAGTCTCTCTACCTTCCATCACTACAGTATTAGTATTCAGTCTCTCTACCTTCCATCACTACAGTATTAGTATTCAGTCTCTCTACCTTCCATCACTACAGTATTAGTATTCAGTCTCTCTACCTTCCATCACTA
>NW_028322102.1:2092500-2110000 GCF_057628025.1 Oncorhynchus mykiss
GGGGATAGAGGGATAGAGGGGATAGAGGGGATAGAGGGTATAGAGGAAGGGGGTAGATAGAGGGATAGAGGGGATAGAGGGATAGAGGGGATAGAGGGAGGGGGTAGAGGTGATAGAGGGGATAGAGGGATAGAGGGATAGAGGGAGGGGGTGGAGGGATAGAGGGGATAGAGGGGATAGAGGGAGGGGGTAGAGGGGAGGGGATAGAGGAGATAGAGGGGAAGGGATAGAGGGAAGGAGGGAGAAGATAGAGGAGAGGGGATAGAGGGGATAGAGGCGATAGAGGGGAGAGAGGAGATAGAGGAGAGGGAAGAGTTATACTTTGTATGAACAGTCACACACTCACACCAACAGGCACACACACACACACACACACACATTCTCTCTCCTCACACACACACCCTCCATCACGTACACTACATGGCCATCCAGCAGTACAGTCTATTACCAGAGCATTGCTGCATTAAGCTGTATGAGGTCTGGAAGAAAGGTTTTCTCAGACAGAGCCCAGGACAAACACACACTCACACAGTATTCAGTAGTTCTCCTCTCTCTCTCTCTCCTCTCCAGGTACCTGATCCCTACAGTATTCAGTAGTTCTCCTCTCTCTCTCTCTCTCTCTCTCTCTCTCTCTCTCTCTCTCTCCTCTCCAGGTACCTGTTCCCTACAGTATTCAGTAGTTCTCCTCTCTCTCTCTCCTCTCCAGGTACCTGTTCCCTACAGTATTCAGTAGTTCTCCTCTCTCTCTCTCCTCTCCAGGTACCCGTTCCCTACAGTATTCAGTAGTTCTCCTCTCTCTCTCTCCTCTCCAGGTACCCGTTCCCTACAGTATTCAGTAGTTCTCCTCTCTCTCTCCTCTCCAGGTACCTGTTCCCTACAGTATTCAGTAGTTCCCGTCTCTCTCTCCTCTCCAGGTACCTGTTCCCTACAGTATTCAGTAGTTCTCCTCTCTCTCTCTCCTCTCCAGGTACCTGTTCCCTACAGTATTCGGTAGTTCTCCTCTCTCTCTCTCTCTCCTCTCCAGGTACCTGTTCCCTACAGTATTCAGTAGTTCTCCTCTCTCTCTCTCCTCTCCAGGTACCTGTTCCCTACAGTATTCAGTAGTTCTCCTCTCTCTCTCTCCTCTCCAGGTACCTGTTCCCTACAGTATTCAGTAGTTCTCCTCTCTCTCTCTAATCTCCAGGTACCTGTTCCCTACAGTATTCAGTAGTTCTCCTCTCTCTCTCTCCTCTCCAGGTACCTGTTCCCTACAGTATTCAGTAGTTCTCCTCTCTCTCTCTCTCCTCTCCAGGTACCTGTTCCCTACAGTATTCAGTAGTTCCCGTCTCTCTCTCCTCTCCAGGTACCTGTTCCCTACAGTATTCAGTAGTTCTCCTCTCTCTCTCTCCTCTCCAGGTACCCGTTCCCTACAGTATTCAGTAGTTCTCCTCTCTCTCTCTCCTCTCCAGGTACCTGTTCCCAACAGTATTCAGTAGTTCTCCTCTCTCTCTCTCTCTCTCTCCTCTCCAGGTACCTGTTCCCTACAGTATTCAGTAGTTCTCCTCTCTCTCTCTCCTCTCCAGGTACCCGTTCCCTACAGTATTCAGCTCCTGTAGTATAAAGGATCTGTCTGCCAGTCTGGAGAAGGGCGTTGGGATGTGTCTGTTCAACATGCCTGAGGTCAAGGTTCTCTACGGGGGACAGAAGTGTGGCAACGGATACGTGGAGGAAGGAGAGGAGTGTGACTGTGGAGAACTGGAGGTAGGAAGTTGTCCTGTTTTGTCATGGTAGGGATGCAATGGGATGGGACACGTTAACACTGTATGAACACTACTGCCCTGAGCCAAGCTGAACCAAACCACCACTGCCCTGAGCCAAGCTGAACCAAACCACTACTGCCCTGACCCAAGCTCAACCAAACCACTACTGCCCTGAGTCAAGCTGAACCAAACCTCTACTGCCCTGAGCCAAGCTGAACCAAGCCTCTACTGCCCTGAGCCAAGCTGAACTAAACCACTACTGCCCTGAGCCAAGCTGAACTAAACCACTACTGCCCTGAGCCAAGCTGAACCAAGCCTCTACTGCCCTGAGCCAAGCTGAACTAAACCACTACTGCCCTGAGCCAAGCTGAACCAAACCACTACTGCCCTGAGCCAAGCTGAACCAAGCCTCTACTGCCCTGAGCCAAGCTGAACTAAACCACTACTGCCCTGAGCCAAGCTGAACTAAACCACTACTGCCCTGAGCCAAGCTGAACCAAACCACTACTGCCCTGAGCCAAGCTGAACCAAACCACTACTGCCCTGAGCCAAGCTGAACCAAGACACTACTGCCCTGAGCCAAGCTGAACTAAACCACTACTGCCCTTAGCCAAGCTGAACCAAGCCTCTACTGCCCTGAGCCAAGCTGAACTAAACCACTACTGCCCTGAGCCAAGCTGAACTAAACCACTACTGCCCTGAGCCAAGCTGAACCAAACCACTACTGCCCTGAGCCAAGCTGAACCAAACCACTACTGCCCTGAGCCAAGCTGAACCAAGACACTACTGCCCTGAGCCAAGCTGAACTAAACCACTACTGCCCTTAGCCAAGCTGAACTAAACCACTACTGCCCTGAGCCAAGCTGAACCAAACCACTACTGCCCTGAGCCAAGCTGAACCAAACCACTACTGCCCTGAGCCAAGCTGAACTAAACCACTACTGCCCTGAGCCAAGCTGAACCAAACCTCTACTGCCCTGAGCCAAGCTGAACCAAACCAAGCTGTTCTGAGCCAAGCTGAACCAAACTAAGCTGTTCTGAGCCAAGCTGAATCAAACCAAGCTGTTCTGAGTCAAGCTGAACCAAACCACTACTGCCCTGAGCCAAGCTGAACCAAACCAAGCTGTTCTGAGCCAAGCTGAGCCAAACCAAGCTGTTCTGAGCCAAGCTGAACCAAACCACTACTGCCCTGAGCCAAGCTGAACCAAACCAATACTGCCCTGAACCAAGCTGAACCAAACCAAGCTGTTCTGAGCCAAGCTGAACCAAACCACTACTGCCCTGAGCCAAGCTGAACCAAACCACTACTGTTCTGAGCCAAGCTGAACCAAACCACTACTGCCCTGAGCCAAGCTGAACCAAACCTCTACTGCCCTGAGCCAAGCTGAACCAAACCTCTACTGCCCTGAGCCAAGCTGAACCAAACCACTACTGCCCTGAGCCAAGCTGAACCAAACCACTACTGCCCTGAGCCAAGCTGAACCAAACCTCTACTGCCCTGAGCCAAGCTGAAACAAGCCTCTACTGCACTGAGCCAAGCTGAACTAAACCACTACTGCCCTGAGCCAAGCTGAACTAAACCACTACTGCCCTGAGCCAAGCTGAACCAAACCACTACTGCCCTGAGCCAAGCTGAACCAAACCACTACTGCCCTGAGCCAAGCTGAACCAAGCCACTACTGCCCTGAGCCAAGCTGAACCAAACCACTACTGCCCTGAGCCAAGCTGAACTAAACCACTACTGCCCTTAGCCAAGCTGAACTAAACCACTACTGCCCTGAACCAAGCTGAACCAAACCACTACTGCCCTGAGCCAAGCTGAACCAAACCACTACTGCCCTGAGCCAAGCTGAACTAAACCACTACTGCCCTGAGCCAAGCTGAACCAAACCTCTACTGCCCTGAGCCAAGCTGAACCAAACCAAGCTGTTCTGAGCCAAGCTGAACCAAACTAAGCTGTTCTGAGCCAAGCTGAATCAAACCAAGCTGTTCTGAGTCAAGCTGAACCAAACCACTACTGCCCTGAGCCAAGCTGAACCAAACCAAGCTGTTCTGAGCCAAGCTGAGCCAAACCAAGCTGTTCTGAGCCAAGCTGAACCAAACCATGCTGTTCTGAGCCAAGCTGAACAAAACCACTACTGCCCTGAGCCAAGCTGAACCAAACCACTACTGCCCTGAGCCAAGCTGAACCAAACCACTACTGCCCTGAGCCAAGCTGAACTAAACCACTACTGCCCTGAGCCAAGCTGAACCAAACCTCTACTGCCCTGAGCCAAGCTGAACCAAACCACTACTGCCCCTTGCCAAGCTGTTCTGAGCCAAGCTGAACCAAACCAAGCTGTTCTGAGCCAAGCTGAACCAAACCAAGCTGTTCTGAGCCAAGCTGAACCAAACCACTACTGCCCTGAGCCAAGCTGAACCAAACCATTACTGCCCTCAGCCAAGCTGAACCAAACCACTACTGCCCTGAGCCAAGCTGAACCAAACCACTACTGCCCTGAGCCAAGCTGAACCAAACCACTACTGCCCTTAGCCAAGCTGAACCAAACCACTACTGCCCTGAGCCAAGCTGAACTAAACCACTACTGCCCTGAGCCAAGCTGAACCAAACCTCTACTGCCCTGAGCCAAGCTGAACCAAACCACTACTGCCCCTTGCCAAGCTGTTCTGAGCCAAGCTGAACCAAACCAAGCTGTTCTGAGCCAAGCTGAACCAAACCAAGCTGTTCTGAGCCAAGCTGAACCAAACCAAGCTGTTCTGAGCCTAGCTGAACCAAACCACTACTGCCCTGAGCCAAGCTGTTCTGAGAGGAGTGGAGATAGTGGAGATAGGAAGTGGTCTAACAACACCAAGGTTGTGGGTTCAATGCAGGGTTCCAGAGCTGCTGATTGGTAGAGTGCAGGGTTTCAGGGCTGCTGATTGGTAGAGTGCAGGGTTCCAGAGCTGCTGATTGGTAGCGTGCAGGGTTCCAGAGCTGCTGATTGGTAGAGTGCAGGGTTTCAGAGCTGCTGATTGGTAGAGTGCAGGGTTCCAGAGCTGCTGATTGGTAGAGTGCAGGTTTCCAGAGCTGCTGATTGGTAGAGTGCAGGGTTCCAGAGCTGCTGATTGGTAGAGTGCAGGTTTCCAGAGCTGCTGATTGGTAGAGTGCAGTGTTCCAGAGCTGCTGATTGGTAGAGTGCAGGTTTCCAGAGCTGCTGATTGGTAGAGTGCAGGGTTCCAGAGCTGCTGATTGGTAGAGTGCAGGGTTCCAGAGCTGCTGATTGGTAGAGTGCAGGGTTCCAGAGCTGCTGATTGGTAGAGTGCAGGTTTCCAGAGCTGCTGATTGGTAGAGTGCAGGGTTCCAGAGCTGCTGATTGGTAGAGTGCAGGGTTCCAGAGCTGCTGATTGGTAGAGTGCAGGGTTCCAGAGCTGCTGATTGGTAGAGTGCAGGGTTCCAGAGCTGCTGATTGGTAGAGTGCAGGTTTCCAGAGTTGCTGATTGGTAGAGTGCAGAGTTTCAGAGCTACTGATTGGTCGAGTGCAGGGTTCTGATAATGCATAATGTAGACCAGATGTCCATACCTCCACTGTTCCACAGAGGATATGTTACATCAACGGGGACCTGGGACCGTGTTCCCTGTCCGAAGCTGTTGTTGAAGAAATCCTTTCAGGACGTAACTCTACCTGACTGTCTGACCTCTACCAGGGAGGAGAGGAGGAATATAATACGACCTGGCGTGGGGTTCCCTCTGATAACATTAGAGATGTGCGTGTGTTCTCAGATTACATCTAATCTGGGTGGTTTGTAAACCCCTTCTTCCTCTCCTCTCTCTCCCCATCTCTCCTCTCTCTCCCCACCTCTCCTCTCTCTCCCCATCTCTCCTCTCTCTCCCCACCTCTCCTCTCTCTCCCCACCTCTCCTCTCTCTCCCCTCTCCCCCTCTCCCCTCTCCCCCTCTCTCCTCTCCTCTCTCTCCCCTCTCCCCTCTCCCCCTCTCTCCTCTCCTCTCTCTCCCCACCTCTCTTCTCTCCCCCCACCTCTCCTCTCTCTGGAACCCTCTCTCCCCACCTCTCCTCTCTCCCCCCACCTCTCCTCTCTCTCTCCCCCTCTCCCCTCTCCCCTCTCCCCCTCTCTCCTCTCCCCTCTCCCCCTCTCCCCCTCTCTCCTCTCCTCTCTCTAGGAGTGTATGAACCCGTGCTGTAACTCTACAACCTGTACTCTGAAGGGGGATGCTGTGTGTGCTCACGGACAGTGCTGTCATGACTGCCTGGTAGGAGACTGACTGACCTGTTGGCCAACAGCCCTCATTTAAACTCACATCTTCTTTAATCATTATTTTCACAGGGAAGGGGTCCTGTTTCACGCACACACACACACACACACACACACACACACACACAAAATGGCTTAAATACATAGTGGTATAAAAAGGGGAATATGCCTTAAAGTTGGAGTTGTTTGTTTGATCCTCTATAATCATATGTAGTAGCTAGGCTAGTTGTTTTATCCTCTATAATCATAGGTAGTAGCTAGGCTAGTTGATTGTTTGATACTCTATAATCATATGTAGTAGCTAGGCTAGTTGTTTGTTTGATACTCTATAATCATATGTAGTAGCTAGGCTAGTTGTTTGTTTGATCCTCTATAATCATATGTAGTAGCTAGGCTAGTTGTTTGTTTGATCCTCTATAATCATATGTAGTAGCTAGGCTAGTTGTTTGATACTCTATAATCATATGTAGTAGCTAGGCTAGTTGTTTGATACTCTATAATCATATGTAGTAGCTAGGCTAGTTGTTTGATCCTCTATAATCATATGTAGTAGCTAGGCTAGTTGTTTGATCCTCTATAATCATATGTAGTAGCTAGGCTAGTTGTTTGATCCTCTATAATCATATGTAGTAGCTAGGCTAGCTGTTTGATGCTCTATAATCATATGTAGTAGCTAGGCTAGTTGTTTGATCCTCTGTAATCATATGTAGTAGCTAGGCTATTTGTTTGATAATCTATAATCATATGTAGTAGCTAGGCTAGTTGTTTGATACTCTATAATCATATGTAGTAGCTAGGCTAGTTGTTTGTTTGATACTCTATAATCATATGTAGTAGCTAGGCTAGTTGTTTGTTTGATCCTCTATAATCATATGTAGTAGCTAGGCTAGTTGTTTGTTTGATACTCTATAATCATATGTAGTAGCTAGGCTAGTTGTTTGATACTCTATAATCATATATAGTAGCTAGGCTAGTTGTTTGATAATCTATAATCATATGTAGTAGCTAGGCTAGTTGTTTGATAATCTATAATCATATGTAGTAGCTAGGCTAGTTGTTTGTTTGATACTCTATAATCATATGTAGTAGCTAGGCTAGTTGTTTGTTTGATCCTCTATAATCATATGTAGTAGCTAGGCTAGTTGTTTGTTTGATACTCTATAATCATATGTAGTAGCTAGGCTAGTTGTTTGATACTCTATAATCATATATAGTAGCTAGGCTAGTTGTTTGATAATCTATAATAATATGTAGTAGCTAGGCTAGTTGTTTGATCCTCTATAATCATATGTAGTAGCTAGGCTAGTTGTTTGTTTGATACTCTATAATAATATGTAGTAGCTAGGCTAGTTGTTTGTTTGATAATCTGTAATCATATGTAGTAGCTAGGCTAGTTGTTTGTTTGATAATCTATAATCATATGTAGTAGCTAGGCTAGTTGTTTGTTTGATCCTCTATAATCATATGTAGTAGCTAGGCTAGTTGTTTGTTTGATACTCTATAATCATATGTAGTAGCTAGGCTAGTTGTTTGTTTGATAATCTATAATCATATATAGTAGCTAGGCTAGTTGTTTGTTTGATACTCTATAATCATATGTAGTAGCTAGGCTAGTTGTTTGATACTCTATAATCATATATAGTAGCTAGGCTAGTTGTTTGATAATCTATAATCATATGTAGTAGCTAGGCTAGTTGTTTGATCCTCTATAATCATATGTAGTAGCTAGGCTAGTTGTTTGTTTGATACTCTATACTCATATGTAGTCGCTAGGCTAGTTATTTGTTTGATAATCTATAATCATATGTAGTAGCTAGGCTAGTTGTTTGATACTCTATAATCATATGTAGTAGCTAAGCTAGTTGATTGATCCTCTATAATCATATGTAGTAGCTAGGCTAGTTGTTTGATAATCTATAATCATATGCAGTAGCTAGGCTAGTTGTTTGATCCTCCATAATCATAGGTAGTAGCTAGGCTAGTTGATTTATAAGCTATAATCATATGTAGTAGCTAGGCTAGTTGTTTGATACTCTATAATCAAATGTAGTAGCTAGGCTAGTTGTTTGATACTCTATAATCATAGGTAGTAGCTAGGCTAGTTGATTTATAAGCTATAATCATATGTAGTAGCTAGGCTAGTTGTTTCTTTGATACTCTATAATCATATGTAGTAGCTAGGCTAGTTGTTTTATAATCTATAATCATATGTAGTAGCTAGGCTAGTTGTTTGATACTCTATAATCATATGTAGTAGCTAGGCTAGTTGTTTTATAATCTATAATCATATGTAGTAGCTAGGCTAGTTGTTTGATACTCTATAATCATATGTAGTAGCTAGGCTAGTTGTTTGATACTTTATAATCATATGTAGTAGCTAGGCTAGTTGTTTGATACTCTATAATCATATGTAATGGGTAGGGTTAGTAGTAGGTAAACTAAGTAGTCTGTCCTCTTCTGTTTCTCTTAGACTTCAGACCTTCATGCCTCTCAAGGCCTCACCTCCTTATCTGTCTGTCTGCCTGTCTGTCTGCCTGTGTGCCTGTCTATCTGCCCGCCTACCTGTCTGTAGCTGAAAGCAGCGGGCACCCCGTGCAGGGATTCCAGTAACTCATGTGACCTGCCAGAGTTCTGTACCGGCGCCAACCCCCATTGCCCTGCTAATGTGTACCTGCATGACGGGCACGCCTGTCACAAAGTGGATGGACACTGCTACAATGGGATCTGCCAGACACACGAGCAGCAGTGCATCACTCTCTGGGGCCAGGGTGAGTAGAGAACAGGGTCTGATCACTCTCTGGGGTCAGGGTGAGTACAGAACAGGGTCTGATCACTCTCTGGGTCCAGGGTGAGTAGAGAACAGGGTCTGATCACTCTCTGGGTTCAGGGTGAGTAGAGAACAGGGTCGGATCGCTCTCTGGGGTCAGGGTGAGTAGAGAACATGGTCTGATCACTCTCTGGGGTCAGGGTGAGTACAGAACAGGGTCTGATCACTCTCTGGGGTCAGGGTGAGTACAGAACAGGGTCTGATCACTCTCTGGGGCCAGGGTGAGTAGAGAAAAGGGTCAGATCACTCTCTGGGTTCAGGGTGAGTAGAGAACAGGGTCCGATCGCTCTCTGGGGTCAGGGTGAGTAGAGAACATGGTCTGATCACTCTCTGGGGTCAGGGTGAGTACAGAACAGGGTCTGATCACTATCTGGGGCCAGGGTGAGTACAGAACAGGGTCTGATCACTCTCCTGGGTCAGGGTGAGTAGAGAACAGGGTCTGATCACTCTCTGGGGCCAGGGTGAGTACAGAACAGGGTCTGATCACTCTCTGGGGTCAGGGTGAGTAGAGAACAGGGTCTGATCACTATCTGGGGTCAGGGTGAGTAGAGAACAGGGTCTGTTCACTCTCTGGGGTCAGGGTGAGTAGAGGACAGGGTTTGATCACTCTCTGGGGTCAGGGTGAGTAGAGAACAGGGTCGGTTCACTCTCTGGGGTCAGGGTGAGTAGAGTACAGGGTCTGAGCACTCTCTGGGGTCAGGGTGAGTAGAGAACAGGGTCTGATCACTCTCTGGGGCCAGGGTGAGTAGAGAACAGGGTCTGATCACTCTCTGGGGACAGGGTGAGTAGAGAACAGGGTCTGATCACTCCCTGGGGCCAGGGTGAGTACAGAACAGGTTCTGATCACTCTCTGGGGTCAGGGTGAGTAGAGAACAGGGTCTGATCACTCCCTGGGGCCAGGGTGAGTAGAGAACAGGGCCTGTTCACTCTCTGGGGTCAGGGTGAGTACAGAACAGGGTCTGATCACTCTCTGGGGACAGGGTGAGTAGAGAACAGGGTCTGATCACGCTCTGGGGTCAGGGTGAGTAGAGAACAGGGTCTGTTCACTCTCTGGGGTCAGGGTGAGTAGAGAACAGGGTCTGATCACTCCCTGGGGTCAGGGTGAGTAGAGAACAGGTAGAGAGTAGAGAGCCTCGAATCCGCTCCTCCCCAATGGGTTTGAGAAGGAGGAGAGGAGCCTCGAGGAGAGGAGGATGTGAGGAAACCACAGAAAGACGATATCAGATAAGGCCGAGAAGTTACAGTCTGTCTCTGATGTTATATGTCCCCCATGTCTGATAGGAGCCAAGCCCGCCCCAGGGATCTGCTTTGAGAGAGTCAACTCGGCAGGAGATCCCTACGGGAACTGTGGGAAGGACTCCAGGGGATCCTTTGCCAAGTGTGAAGCTCCGTAAGACGACATACCAGTACACATATCCACTGTCTCTGAGCATGTGCTGGTTTTTAAATAAAATGTGAAAAGAGACCCCCCCCGTTGCATTTTATCTATACTACAATGTGATTGGTTTATTTGACAACGTTATCGACCACTCGGGTCTTTAACTGGGGTGTGAGTAGTCGAAAACGTAGTCAAATAAACCCGTTCGCAGTGGTGCGTGGGTATAGAATTACCAGGCTGTACATCTTTGAAAGGGTAACCACGACAACAACAGGAGACAAAAGGATATAGAATTACCAGGCTGTACTTCTTTGAAAGGGTAACCACGACAACAACAGGAGACAAAAGGGTATAGAATTACCAGGCTGTACATCTTTGAAAGGGTAACCACGACAACAACAGGAGACAAAAGGGTATAGAATTACCAGGCTGTAGTTCTTTGAAAGGGTAACCACGACAACAACTGGAGACAAACGGGTATAGAATTACCAGGCTGTACATCTTTGAAAAGGGTAACCACGACAACAACAGGAGACAAAAGGGTATAGAATTACCAGGCTGTACATCTTTGAAAGGGTAACCACGACAACAACAGGAGACAAAAGGGTATAGAATTACCAGGCAGTACATCTTTGAAAGGGTAACCACGACAACAACAGGAGACAAAAGGGTATAGAATTACCAGGCTGTACATCTTTGAAAGGGTAACCACGACAACAACAGGAGACAAAAGGGTATAGAATTACCAGGCTGTACATCTTTGAAAAGGGTAACCACGACAACAACAGGAGACAAAAGGGTATAGAATTACCAGGCTGTACATCTTTGAAAAGGGTAACCACGACAACAACAGGAGACAAAAGGGTATAGAATTACCAGGCTGTACATCTTTGAAAAGGGTAACCACGACAACAACAGGAGACAAAAGGGTATAGAATTACCAGGCTGTACATCTTTGAAAGTGTAACCACGACAACAACAGGAGACAAAAGGGTATAGAATTACCAGGCTGTACTTATTTGAAAGGGTAACCACGACAACAACAGGAGACAAAAGGGAGAAAAAAGTGTCTGTCTTTAATGAAGACGTGATGTCATAGTCTAGACTTTATTGAAACTCTTGAAATATTTTAATTAGCATTTTTTTAAAAGGGGGAGGGGTTTTGTTCTTCTTAACGATCCCCTTTAATTGTCTTTAGACGGCAGAGACATTAGTGGGCGTCTCCCAAATGGATTCCTATTTCCTGTTTAGTGCACTACTCTTTACCAGTGCCCAATGGCCTCTGCTCAAAAGCAGGGCACTAAACAAGGGAATAGGGTGCTATTCTGGGATGTTGACCTGAATCATTCATCAACGGTCTCTTAATTGACTTAATTGCAGCAATGACAGAAAACTGGATGTGACTGGGATTGACTGAGACCCTTATACAATGACAAACAAAGTCTACAAACACAGTCTAATGTAGGACTGGGCTACAGTCTAATGTAGGACTGGGCTACAGTCTAATGTAGGACTGGGCTACAGTCTAATGTAGGACTGGGATACATTCTAATGTAGTACTGGGCTACAGCCTAATGTAGGACTGGGCTACAGTCTAATGTAGGACTGGGCTACAGTCTAATGTAGGACTGGGCTACAGTCTAATGTAGGACTGGGCTACAGTCTAATGTAGGACTGGGCTACAGCCACTATTTCTGTCTAATGTAGGACTGGGCTACAGCCACTCTTTCAGTCTAATGTAGGACTGGGCTACAGCCACTATTTCAGTCTAATGTAGGACTGGGCTACAGCCACTCTTTCAGTCTAATGTAGGACTGGGCTACAGCCACTCTTTCAGTCTAATGTAGGACTGGGCTACAGTCTAATGTAGGACTGGGCTACAGTCTAATGTAGGTCTGGGCTACAGCCACTATTTCTGTCTAATGTAGGACTGGGCTACAGCCACTCTTTCAGTCTAATGTAGGACTGGGCTACAGCCACTCTTTCAGTCTAATGTAGGACTGGGCTACAGTCTAATGTAGGACTGGGCTACAGTCTAATGTAGGTCTGGGCTACAGCCACTATTTCTGTCTAATGTAGGACTGGGCTACAGCCACTCTTTCAGTCTAATGTAGGACTGGGCTACAGCCACTTGTTCAGTCTAATGTAGGACTGGGCTACAGCCACTTGTTCAGTCTAATGTAAGACTGGGCTACAGTCTAATGTAGGACTGGGCTACAGTCTAATGTAGGACTGGGATACATTATAATGTAGTACTGGGCTACAGCCTAATGTAGGACTGGGCTACAGTCTAATGTAGGACTGGGCTACAGTCTAATGTAGGACTGGGCTACAGTCTAATGTAGGACTGGGCTACAGTCTAATGTAGGTCTGGGCTACAGCCACTATTTCTGTCTAATGTAGGACTGGGCTACAGCCACTCTTTCAGTCTAATGTAGGACTGGGCTACAGCCACTCTTTCAGTCTAATGTAGGACTGGGCTACAGTCTAATGTAGGACTGGGCTACAGTCTAATGTAGGTCTGGGCTACAGCCACTATTTCTGTCTAATGTAGGACTGGGCTACAGCCACTCTTTCAGTCTAATGTAGGACTGGGCTACAGCCACTTGTTCAGTCTAATGTAGGACTGGGCTACAGCCACTTGTTCAGTCTAATGTAAGACTGGGCTACAGTCTAATGTAGGACTGGGCTACAGTCTAATGTAGGACTGGGATACATTATAATGTAGTACTGGGCTACAGCCTAATGTAGGACTGGGCTACAGTCTAATGTAGGACTGGGCTACAGTCTAATGTAGGACTGGGCTACAGTCTAATGTAGGACTGGGCTACAGTCTAATGTAGGGCTACAGCCACTCTTTCTGTCTAATGTAGGACTGGGCTACAGCCACTCTTTCAGTCTAATGTAGGACTGGGCTACAGCCACTCTTTTTGTCTAATGTAGGACTGGGCTACAGTCTAATGTAGGACTGGGCTACAGTCTAATGTAGGACTGGGCTAAAGTCTAATGTAGGACTGGGCTACAGTCTAATGTAGGACTGGGCTACAGTCTAATGTAGGACTGGGCTAAAGTCTAATGTAGGACTGGGCTACAGCCACTCTTTCTGTCTAATGTAGGACTGGGCTACAGTCTAATGTAGGACTGGGCTACAGCCACTCTTTCTGTCTGATTCTCTGCTGATTTCCCTGGAACTGGGGTTGAAAAAAGTCCTAACAGCACAGAATCTAAACTGGGGTTGAAAAGAGTCCTAACACAACAGAATCTAAACTGGGGTTGAAAAGAGTCCTAACACAACAGAATCTAAACTGGGGTTGAAAAGAGTCCTTACACAACAGAATCTAAACTGGGGTTGAAAAGAGTCCTAACACAACAGAACCTAAACTGCTTTTGAAAAGAGTCCTAACACAACAGAATCTAAACTGGGGTTGAAAAGAGTCCTAACACAACAGAACCTAAACTGCTTTTGAAAAGAGTCCTAACACAACAGAATCTAAACTGGGGTTGAAAAGAGTCCTAACAGCACAACAGAATCTAAACTGGGGTTGAAAAGAGTCCTGACAGCACAACAGAACCTAAACTGGGGTTGAAAAGAGTCCTAACAACACAACAGAACCTAAACTGGGGTTGAAAAGAGTCCCAACAAAACATAATCTAAACTGGGGTTGAAAAGAGTCCTAACACAACAGAACCTAAACTGGGGTTGAAAAGAGTCCTGACAACACAACAGAATCTAAACTGGGGTTGAAAAGAGTCCCAACAAAACATAATCTAAACTGGGGTTGAAAAGAGTCCTAACACAACACAATCTAAACTGGGGTTGAAAAGAGTCCTGACAACACAACAGAACCTAAACTGGGGTTGAAAAGAGTCCTGACAGCACAACAGAACCTAAACTGGGGTTGAAAAGAGTCCTAACAACACAACAGAACCTAAACTGGGGTTGAAAAGAGTCCCAACAAAACATAATCTAAACTGGGGTTGAAAAGAGTCCTAACACAACAGAACCTAAACTGGGGTTGAAAAGAGTCCTGACAACACAACAGAATCTAAACTGGGGTTGAAAAGAGTCCCAACACAACAGAATCTAAACTGGGGTTGAAAAGAGTCCTAACACAACACAATCTAAACTGGGGTTGAAAAGAGTCCTGACAACACAACAGAACCTAAACTGGGGTTGAAAAGAGTCCTAACACAACAGAACACTGTGTAGTAGTTACTGTAGTTCTAGCAACACAGTAGTTACTGTAGTTCACTGGCGTTAATCTCAAATCTGCAGTGTCTGCAGGTTTTCGCTCCTCCATTGTACTTGATCGATCAATTAAGGTCATTGATTAGTTTAAGAACTCCCCTCACCTGGTTGTCTAGGTCTTAATTTGATACAAATTGAAAGGAAATAACGAAATAACCAGCAGGCACACAGCCCTCCAGGAAATCATTTTGACACCACTGTTGTAGATGTTTGGAGAGAAAGTCAAGTTATTTGACAGCTAAGACTCTGGCTCCAGTAACAATGAAATATCATTCAGGTGAATGCCTTTAGTTGTGTTTTCTAATCTAGTGATTAATGGGGTGTTGTTTGTTGTTTGTTGTTGTTTACAGAGATGCTAAGTGTGGCAAAATACAGTGTCAAGGAGGAGCCAACCGGCCAATAATAGGCACCAATGCCGTCTCCATAGAAACCAACATCCCCCTACAAGAGGGGGGCCGAATCCTGTGCCGGGGGACCCATGTCTACCTGGGGGACGACATGCCTGACCCAGGCCTCGTCATGTCGGGCACAAAGTGTGGCGACGCCATGGTGAGAACTCAACACCGTTACCCTGTTCACACCACTGGGCCGTCGGACCATCCAGGAGAGAGTGTGTTGTTGTTGTTGTTGACAGAGGTTAACTGTGCTGGCCTCTTGTTACGTGTCCACAATAGTAGCTCGAACTGTGCAGGGAAGGACAATGGGGAAAGAAAATATCTGAGTCAGCATTGTACAGTTTTGGGTCAGCCTTGTATGGTTTGGGTCAGAATTGTATGGTTTGGCTTAGCATGGTACAGTTTGATTCAGCATTGTATGGTTTGGGTCAGCATTGTATGGTTTGGGTCAGCATTGTACGGTTTGGGTCAGCATTGTATGGTTTGGGTCAGCATTGTACGGTTTGGGTCAGCATTGTATGGTTTGGGTCAGCAATGTACGGTTTGGCTCAGCATGGTACGGTTTGATTCAACATGGTACGTTTTGGGTCAGCATTGTACGTTTTGGGTCAGCATTGTATGGTTTGGGTCAGCAATGTACGGTTTGGCTCAGCATGGTACGTTTTGGGTCAGCATTGTATGGTTTGGGTCAGCATTGTATGTTTTGGGTCAGCATTGTATGGTTTGGGTCAGCATTGTATGTTTTGGGTCAGCATTGTATGGTTTGACTCAGTATTGTATGTTTTGGGTCAGCATTGTATGGTTTGATTCAGCGTTGTATGGTTTGGGTCAGCAATATACGTTTTGGCTCAGCATTGTATGGTTTGGCTCAGCATTGTACGTTTTGGCTCAGCATTGTATGGTTTGGCTCAGCATTGTACGGTTTAGGTCAGCATTGTATGGTTTGGCTCAGCATTGTACGGTTTAGGTCAGCATTGTATGGTTTGGCTCAGCATTGTACGGTTTAGGTCAGCATTGTATGGTTTGACTCAGCATTGTACGGTTTGGGTCAGCATTGTATGGTTTGGCTCAGCATTGTACGTTTTGGGTCAGCATGATAGCGTGAAAAGGGTACTTGAATTAGACTTAAATTTACATTGAAATATACAGCTCTGAACTAGCCAGTAGAGTCCAATTGATCTGTGACACTGGTTACAGCCAGTTTAGTTTTTTAGGAAGGCCTTTTTCCAGCCCTAAACACTGGGCAGTGACCGTGGAATCTAACGGTGGTGACATCAGTGTAGTCTGTCTGTCTGTCTGTCTGTCTGTCTGTCTGTCTGTCTGTCTGTCTGTCTGTCTGTCTGTCTGTCTGTCTGTCTGTCTCCTCTCTCTCTCTCTCTCTCTCTCTCTCTCTCTCTCTCTCTCTCTCTCTGCCTGCCTGTCTATCGGTCTGGTCTGCTCTCTCTCTGTCTGCCTGTTCTCTGTCTGTGTCTCTCTCTATCTCATTTCAATTTCATTTTAGGGGCTTTATTGGCATGGGAAACATATGTTAACGTTGCCAAAGCAAGTGAAGTAGATAATTAACAAAAATGAAATAAATAAAAGTGAACAGTAAACATTTAACACACAGAAGTTCCAAAATAATAAAGACAACAAATGTCATATTATGTACATACAGTGTTGTAACGATGTGCAAATAGTTAAAGTACAAAAGGGAAAATAAATAAACATAAATATGGGTTGTATTTACAATGGTGTTTGTTCTTCACTGTTTAACCTTGCTGCTTGTTTAGCAGGCCCTCGTGCCAAATTGAGTCAAAAGCTTTTTTTGAAAATCAACAAAGCATGAGAAGACTTTGCCTTTGTTTTGGTTTGTTTGTTTGTCAATTAGGGTGTGCAGGGTGAATACATGGTCTGTTGTACGGTAATTTGGTAAAAAGCCAATTTGACATTTGCTCAGTACGTTGTTTTCATTGAGGAAATGTACGAGTCTGCTGTTAATGATAATGCAGAGGATTTTCCCAAGGTTACTGTTGACGCATATTCCACGGTAGTTATTGGGGTCAAATTTGTCTCCACTTTTGTGGATTGGGGTGATCAGTCCTTGGTTCCAAATACTGAGGAAGATGCCAGAGCTGAGGATGATGTTAAAGAGTTTTAGCCAATTGGAATTTGTGGTCTGTATATTCATTTTGTTTAGGATACCATCAACACCACAGGCCTTTTTGGGTTGGAGGGTTTTTATTTTGTCCTGTGTTTTTGTTCAATGTATTTGGAGAATCCAGTGGGTTCTGGTCGTCTTTAATAGTTGAATCTAAGATTTGTATTTGATCATGTATATGTTTTTGCTGTTTGTTCTTTGTTATAGAGCCAAAAAGATTGGAGAAGTGGTTTATCCATACATCTCCGTTTTGGATAGATGTCTCTTCGTGGTGTTGTTTGTTTAGTGTTTTCCAATTTTCCCAGAAGTGGTTAGAGTCTATGGATTCTTCAGTTACATTGAGCTGATTTCTGACATGCTGTTCCTTCTTTTTCCGTAGTGTATTTCTGTATTGTTTTAGTGATTCACCGTAGTGAAGGAGTAGACTCGGGTTTTCAGGGTCTCTATGTTTTTGGTTGGACAAGTTTCTCAATTTCTTTCTTGAGAAACACGGCGTTCTTCATAAAACCATTTGTCATTGTT
>NW_028322102.1:2112500-2130000 GCF_057628025.1 Oncorhynchus mykiss
TTATGTTGTTATATACTACCTACAGGTGTGTAATAACTACAATATGTTGTGGTATACTACCTACAGGTGTGATATAACTACAATATGTTGTGATATACTACCTACAGGTGTGTTATGTTGTGATATACTACCTACAGGTGTGTAATAACTACAATATGTTGTGATATACTACCTACAGGTGTGATATGTTGTGGTATACTACCTACAGGTGTGTAATAACTACAATATGTTGTGGTATGCTACCTACAGGTGTGATATAACTACAATATGTTGTGGTATACTACCTACAGGTGTGATATAACTACAATATGTTGTGATATACTACCTACAGGTGTGTTATAACAACAATATGTTGTGGTTTCCTACCTACAGGTGTGATATAACTACAATATGTTGTGATATACTACCTACAGGTGTGTTATGTTGTGATATACTACCTACAGGTGTGTTATAACTACAATATGTTGTGATATACTACCTACAGGTGTGATATGTTGTGATATACTACCTACAGGTGTGTAATAACTACAATATGTTGTGGTATACTACCTACAGGTGTGTTATAACTACAATATGTTGTGATATACTACCTACAGGTGTGTTATAACAACAATATGTTGTGGTTTCCTACCTACAGGTGTGATATAACTACAATATGTTGTGGTATACTACCTACAGGTGTGATATGTTGTGATATACTACCTACAGGTGTGATATGTTGTGATATACTACCTACAGGTGTGATATGTTGTGATATACTACCTACAGGTGTGATATGTTGTGATATACTACCTACAGGTGTGATATAACTACAATATGTTGTGGTATACTACCTACAGGTGTGATATAACTACAATATGTTGTGGTTTCTTACCTACAGGTGTGATATAACTACAATATGTTGTGGTATACTACCTACAGGTGTGATATAACTACAATATGTTGTGGTATACTACCTACAGGTGTGATATAACTACAATATGTTGTGGTATACTACCTACAGGTGTGATATAACTACAATATGTTGTGGTATACTACCTACAGGTGTGTTATAACTACAATATGTTGTGGTTTCCTACCTACAAGTGTGTTATAACAACAATATGTTGTGGTTTCCTACCTACAGGTGTGTTATAACAACAATATGTTGTGGTTTCCTACCTACAGGTGTGTAATAACAACAAGAACTGCCACTGTGAGGCCCACTGGGCTCCTCCCTTCTGTGACAAGGCAGGCTTCGGGGGAAGTGTGGACAGTGGACCGATGAGGCTAGCAGGTACCCATTGTTACCAACCCAAAAGTCTGCTATAATGTCATGCAAAGTAGGCTTGGGGTCAATTCCTTATCCATTTAGTCATTTCAGATTGTTAATTGAAATTCCAATGTTCCTCATTGAGACTAGCCATGTTGCTATAGATGGCCATTGTAGCTAATGCCATTGTTCCTCATTGAGACTAGCCATGTTGCTATAGATGGCCATTGTAGCTAATGCCATTGTTCCTCATTGAGACTAGCCATGTTGCTATAGATGACCATTGTAGCTAATTCCATTGTTCCTCATTGAGACTAGCAATGTTGCTATAGATGACCATTGTAGCTAATTTCATTGTTCCTCATTGAGACTAGCAATGTTGCTATAGTTGGCCATTGTAGCTAATGCCATTGTTCCTCAATGAAACTAGCCATGTTGCTATAGATGGCCATTGTAGCTAATGCCATTGTTCCTCATTGAGACTAGCCATGTTGCTATAGATGGCCATTGTAGCTAATGCCATTGTTCCTCATTGAGAGTAGCCATGTTGCTATAGTTGGCCATTGTAGCTAATGCCATTGTTCCTCATTGAGACTAGCCATGCTGCTATAGATGGCCATTGTAGCTAATTCCATTGTTCCTCATTGAGACTAGCAATGTTGCTATAGATGACCATTGTAGCTAATTCCATTGTTCCTCATTGAGACTAGCAATGTTGCTATAGTTGGCCATTGTAGCTAATGCCATTGTTCCTCATTGAGACTAGCCATGTTGCTATAGTTGGCCATTGTAGCTAATTCCAGTGTTCCTCATTGAGACTAGCCATGCTGCTATAGATGGCCATTGTTTCTACCACAGGATCTGGCTCCCCAGGTTCAAAAGGTATTGCTGTTTTCATGTACTTCATGTCTGTCTCTGATGTCATTTCCCAGACTACGGTGGCGTGGCGGTGGGGGTCCTGTTGACTCTAATAACCTTCCTGGGAGCCGGCCTCATCGTCTCCATCAAGAGAAAGACCCTCCTGAGACTACTCTTCACCAACAAGAAGAACCCTATGGACAAGATGAGGTGAATTAGAACCCTATGGACAATCTGAGGTAATACAGAACCCTATGGACCAGCTGAGGTAAATTAGAACCCTATGGACAAGCTGAGGTAATATAGAACACTATAGACAAGCTGAGGTGAATTAGAACACTATGGACAAGCTGAGGTGAATTAGAACACTATGGACAAGCTGAGGTGAATTAGAACCCTATGGACAAGCTGAGGTGAATTAGAACACTATGGACCAGCTGAGGTGAATTAGAACCCTATGGACAAGCTGAGGTGAATTAGAACACTATGGACAAGCTGAGGTGAATTAGAACCCTATGGACAAGCTGAGGTGAATTAGAACACTATGGACCAGCTGAGGTAAATTAGAACCCTATGGACAAGCTGAGGTGAATTAGAACCCTATGGACAAGCTGAGGTGAATTAGAACACTATGGACAAGCTGATGTGAATTAGAACACTATGGACAAGCTGAGGAAATATAGAACACTATGGACAAGCTGAGGTAAATTAGAACACTATGGACCAGCTGAGGTAAATTAGAACACTATGGACAAGCTGAGGTAATATAGAACACTATGGACAAGCTGAGGTAAATTAGAACACTATGGACAAGCTGAGGTGATATAGAACACTATGGACAAGCTGAGGTAATATAGAACACTATGGACAAGCTGAGGTAATATAGAACACTATGGACAAGCTGAGGTAATATAGAACACTATGGACCAGCTGAGGTAAATTAGAACACTATGGACAAGCTGAGGTAATATAGAACACTATGGACCAGCTGAGGTGAATTAGAACACTATGGACAAGATGAGGTAATATAGAACACTATGGACCAGCTGAGGTAATATAGAACACTATGGACAAGCTGAGGTGAATTAGAACACTATGGACAAGCTGATGTAATATAGAACACTATGGACCAGCTGAGGTAATATAGAACACTATGGACAAGCTGAGGTAATATAGAACACTATGGACCAGCTGAGGTGAATTAGAACACTATGGACAAGCTGAGGTAATATAGAACACTATGGACCAGCTGAGGTGAATTAGAACACTATGGACAAGCTGAGGTAATATAGAACACTATGGACCAGCTGAGGTAATATAGAACACTATGGACAAGCTGAGGTAAATTAGAACACTATGGACAAGCTGAGGTAAATTAGAACACTATGGACAAGCTGAGGTGAATTAGAACCATATGGACCAGCTGAGGTAATATAGAACACTATGGACAAGCTGAGGTAATATAGAACACTATGGACAGGCTGAGGTAATATAGAACACTATGGACAAGCTGAGGTAATATAGAACACTATGGACCAGCTGAGGTAATATAGAACACTATGGACAAGCTGAGGTAAATTAGAACACTATGGACAAGCTGAGGTGAATTAGAACACTATGGACAAGCTGAGGTAAATTAGAACACTATGGACAAGCTGATGTAAATTAGAACACTATGGACAAGCTGAGGTAATATAGAACACTATGGACAAGCTGAGGTGAATTAGAACACTATGGACAAGCTGAGGTAATATAGAACACTATGGACCAGCTGAGATAATAAAGAACACTATGGACCAGCTGAGGTAATATAGAACACTATGGACCAGCTGAGGTAATATAGAACACTATGGACAAGCTGAGGTAATATAGAACACTATGGACAAGCTGAGGTAATATAGAACACTATGGACCAGCTGAGGTAATATAGAACACTATGGACCAGCTGAGGTGAATTAGAACACTATGGACAAGCTGAGGTAATATAGAACACTATGGACAAGCTGAGGTAATATAGAACACTATGGACAAGCTGAGGTAATATAGAACACTATGGACCAGCTGAGGTGAATTAGAACACTATGGACAAGCTGAGGTAATATAGAACACTATGGACAAGCTGAGGTAATATAGAACACTATGGACCAGCTGAGGTAATATAGAACGCTATGGACAAGCTGAGGTAATATAGAACACTATGGACCAGCTGAGGTAAATTAGAACACTATGGACAAGCTGAGGTAATATAGAACACTATGGACAAGCTGAGGTAATATAGAACACTATGGACCAGCTGAGGTAATATAGAACACTATGGACAAGCTGAGGTGAATTAGAACACTATGGACAAGCTGAGGTAATATAGAACACTATGGATCAGCTGAGGTAATATAGAACACTATGGACAAGCTGAGGTGAATTAGAACCCTATGGACCAGCTGAGGTGAATTAGAACACTATGGACAAGCTGAGGTAATATAGAACACTATGGACCAGCTGAGGTAAATTAGAACACTATGGACCAGCTGAGGTGAATTAGAACACTATGGACCAGCTGAGGTGAATTAGAACCATATGGACCAGCTGAGGTGAATTAGAACACTATGGACCAGCTGAGGTAAATTAGAACACAATGGACCAGCTGAGGTAAATTAGAACCCTATGGACAAGCTGAGGTAAATTAGAACACTATGGACCAGCTGAGGTAATACAGAACACTATGGACAAGCTGAGGTAATATAGAACACTATGGACCAGCTGAGGTGAATTAGAACACTATGGACCAGCTGAGGTGAATTAGAACACTATGGACAAGCTGAGGTAATATAGAGCACTATGGACCAGCTGAGGTGAATTAGAACACTATGGACAAGCTGAGGTAATATAGAACACTATGGACCAGCTGAGGTGAATTAGAACACTATGGACCAGCTGAGGTGAATTAGAACACTATGGACAAGCTGAGGTAATATAGAACACTATGGACCAGCTGAGGTAATATAGAACACTATGGACAAGCTGAGGTAATATAGAACACTATGGACCAGCTGAGGTAATATAGAACACTATGGACAAGCTGAGGTAATATAGAACACTATGGACCAGCTGAGGTAATATAATATATACCAACAGGTAGGACATTAGAAACTAATATAATATAATATAGACCAACAGGTAGGACATTAGAAACTAATATAATATAATATAGACCAACAGGTAGGACATTAGAAACTAATATAATATAATATAGACCAACAGGTAGGACATTAGAAACTAATATAATATAATATAGACCAACAGGTAGGACATTAGAAACTAGCCACATGGATTGGGCTAGCCGTTGTAGACTGTATGGATTGGGCTGTAGACTGTATGGATTGGGCTGTAGACTGTATAGATTGGGCTGTAGACTGTATGGATTGGGCTAGCCGTTGTAGACTGTATGGATTGGGCTGTAGACTGTATAGATTGGGCTGTAGACTGTATGGATTGGGCTGTAGACTGTATGGATTGGGCTAGCTGCTGTAGACTGTATGGATTGGGCTAGCCGCTGTAGACTGTATGGAACGGGCTGTAGACTGTATGGATTGGGCTAGCCGCTGTAGACTGTATGGATTGGGCTAGCCGCTGTAGACTGTATGGATTGGGCTGTAGACTGTATGTATTGGGCTGTAGACTGTATGGATTGGGCTGTAGACTGTATGGATTGGGCTAGCCACTGTAGACTGTATGGAACGGGCTGGCCACTGTAGACTGTATGGAACGGGCTGTAGACTGTATGGATTGGGCTGTAGACTGTATGTATTGGGCTGTAGACTGTAAGGATTGGGCTGTAGACTGTATAGATTGGGCTGTAGACTGTATGGATTGGGCTGTAGACTGTATGTATTGGGCTGTAGACTGTATGTATTGGGCTGTAGACTGTATGGATTGGGCTGTAGACTGTAAGGTTTGGGCTGTAGACTGTATGTATTGGGCTGTAGACTGTATGGATTGGGCTGTAGACTGTATGTATTGGGCTGTAGACTGTATGTATTGGGCTGTAGACTGTATGTATTGGGCTGTAGACTGTAAGGTTTGGGCTGTAGACTGTAAGGATTGGGCTGTAGACTGTATGGATTGGGCTGTAGACTGTATGTATTGGGCTGTAGACTGTATGTATTGGGCTGTAGACTGTATGTATTGGGCTGTAGACTGTATGGATTGGGCTGTAGACTGTAAGGTTTGGGCTGTAGACTGTAAGGATTGGGCTGTAGACTGTATGGATTGGGCTGTAGACTGTATGTATTGGGCTGTAGACTGTATGTATTGGGCTGTAGACTGTATGTATTGGGCTGTAGACTGTATGGATTGGGCTAGCCGCTGTAGACTGTATGGATTGGGCTGTAGACTGTATGGATTGGGCTGTAGACTGTAAGGTTTGGGCTGTAGACTGTAAGGATTGGGCTGTAGACTGTATGGATTGGGCTAGCCGCTGTAGACTGTATGGATTGGGCTGTAGACTGTATGGATTGGGCTGTAGACTGTATGGATTGGGCTGTAGACTGTATGGATTGGGCTGTAGACTGTATGTATTGGGCTGTAGACTGTATGGAACGGGCTAGCCGCTGTAGACTGTATGGAACGGGCTAGCCAGGCGTCTTCTAAAGTACCACGGTCAACCCCTAGCCAGTCGTCTCCTAAAGTACCACGGTCAACCCATTGAGTTGAAGTTAAGTATACAAATTCACACCTGGGGACTGATTTTGTGTATTTCATATTTATAAAAGACCCATTTTTGAAAGTGTAAATCTGTTGTTGTGTCACAGGTCGGTGGGGCCTAACAGATCCTCCGGTCCAAGCCATAGAGATTCCCCACGTGGCCAGCCTCAAGCCCAGACACAGACACCGCCACAGAGACAGAAACACAGCAGCAGCATCTTCAAGGTTCATTTCTCTTCTTCCTCCTGTCATGACGTTGGCCTGGGGGTAGGTTTATGACAGTCATAAATACCTACAGTACCATACAATACCATACTGTCATGACGTTGGCCTGGGGGTAGGTTTATGACAGTCATAAATACCTACAGTACAGTACAGTACCAAACAGTACCATACAATACCATACTGTCATGACGTTGGCCTGGGGGTAGGTTTATGACAGTCATAAATACCTACAGTACCATACAGTACCATACTGTCATGACGTTGGCCTGGGGGTAGGTTTATGACAGTCATAAATACCTACAGTACAGTACAGTACCAAACAGTACCATACAGTACCATACTGTCATGACGTTGGCCTGGGGGTAGGTTTATGACAGTCATAAATACCTACAGGACCATACAGTACCATACAATACCATACTGTCATGACATTGGCCTGGGGGTAGGTTTATGACAGTCATAAATACCTACAGTACCATACAGTACCATACTGTCATGACATTGGCCTGGGGGTAGGTTTATGACAGTCGTAAATACCTACAGGACCATACAGTATCAAACAGTACCATACAGTACCATACTGTCATGACATTGGCCTGGGGGTAGGTTTATGACAGTCATAAATACCTACAGTACCATACAGTACCATACAGTACCATACTGTCATGACATTGGCCTGGGGGTAGGTTTATGACAGTCATAAATACCTACAGTACCATACAGTACCATACTGTCATGACGTTGGCCTGGGGGTAGGTTTATGACAGTCATAAATACCTACAGTACCATACAGTATCAAACAGTACCATACAGTACCATACTGTCATGACGTTGGCCTGGGGGTAGGTTTATGACAGTCATAAATACCTACAGTACCATACAGTACCAAACAGTACCATACAGTACCATACTGTCATGACGTTGGCCTGGTGGTAGGTTTATGACAGTCATAAATACCTACGGTACCATACAGTACCATACTGTCATGACGTTGGCCTGGGAGTAGGTTTGTTAGCCAGGGTTCGTGAAGATAACTACTAATGTACATCTTTCAGATGAGACTGAATTAAGGTGACGATTAATGTTGACTGCTATTGATGTAAAATATTACTAGGTCTTTAAGAGTTTATTCGGAAGATAACAGCTCTATAAATATTATTTCGTGGTCCCTCGACTCTCTAGTTAATTACATTTACATGATTAGCTCAATCAGGTGATATTAATTACGGAGAAAGGATTTTATAGAATAGCATGTCATATCACTTAATCCGGCATAGCCAAAGACACGACACTCCTCTTTCAATCTCTCCCCCCACTGGCTTCCTCACACACAACAACAGCTAATCCCACCCATCTATCTCTCTCTCTCGCTCTCTCTCTCTCTCTCTCTCTCCATCCTTCTCTCCTCCCCATCTCTCTCTCTCTCGCGCTCTCTCTCTCTCTCTCCATCATTCTCTCCCCCCATCTCTCTCTCTCTCTCTCTCTCTCTCTCTCTCTCTCTCTCTCTCTCATCCTTCTCTCCCCCCATCTCTCCCTCTCGCTCTCTCTCTTTCTCCATCCTTCTCTCCATCCTATTCTCTCCCTCCCTCTATCTCCCTGTGTGATATGTTATTTTCACACAATCGGCAGCTAATTCAAATCCAATGAAATGTCTGGCGCCCAGCGGAGGTGGTGTACATAATGGACCTCTGCTGAGAGAAACCCCGCTCTGGTCGCGCAGTGAAAGATGCTTGTTAATAGAATAAATTGTTTTATTTTTGCGTGACACACACCGGGAATATTGATATCTAGTCAATTGTTGTTGGGTTTTCAAAGCCGCAGGCTGATACGTTAACAACAACAGAGTGTTATATTCAGGTGACAGGCGTTAACAACAACAGAGTGTTATATTCAGGCTGATACTTTAACAACAACAGAGTGTTATATTCAGGTGACAGGCTGATAGGTTAACAACAACAGAGTGTTATATTCAGGTGACAGGCGTTAACAACAACAGAGTGTTATATTCAGGTGACAGGCGTTAACAACAACAGAGTGTTATATTCAGGTGACAGGCGTTAACAACAACAGAGTGTTATATTCAGGTGACAGGCGTTAACAACAACAGAGTGTTATATTCAGGTGGCAGGCGTTAACAACAACAGAGTGTTATATTCAGGTGACAGGCGTTAACAACAACAGAGTGTTATATTCAGGTGACAGGCGTTAACAACAACAGAGTGTTATATTCAGGTGACAGGCGTTAACAACAACAGAGTGTTATATTCAGGTGGCAGGCGTTAACAACAACAGAGTGTTATATTCAGGTGACAGGCGTTAACAACAACAGAGTGTTATATTCAGGTGACAGGCGTTAACAACAACAGAGTGTTATATTCAGGTGACAGGCGTTAACAACAACAGAGTGTTATATTCAGGTGACAGGCGTTAACAACAACAGAGTGTTATATTCAGGCTGATACTATAACAACAACAGAGTGTTATATTCAGGTGGCAGGCGTTAACAACAACAGAGTGTTATATTCAGGTGACAGGCGTTAACAACAACAGAGTGTTATATTCAGGTGACAGGCGTTAACAACAACAGAGTGTTATATTCAGGTGACAGGCGTTAACAACAACAGAGTGTTATATTCAGGTGACAGGCGTTAACAACAACAGAGTGTTATATTCAGGCTGATACTATAACAACAACAGAGTGTTATATTCAGGTGACAGGCGTTAACAACAACAGAGTGTTATATTCAGGTTGATACGTTAACAACAACAGAGTGTTATATTCAGGTGACAGGCGTTAACAACAACAGAGTGTTATATTCAGGTGACAGGCGTTAACAACAACAGAGTGTTATATTCAGGCTGATACTATAACAACAACAGAGTGTTATATTCAGGCTGATACTATAACAACAACAGAGTGTTATATTCAGGTGACAGGCGTTAACAACAACAGAGTGTTATACTCAGGTGACAGGCGTTAACAACAACAGAGTGTTATATTCAGGTGACAGGCGTTAACAACAACAGAGTGTTATATTCAGGTGACAGGCGTTAACAACAACAGAGTGTTATATTCAGGTGACAGGCGTTAACAACAACAGAGTGTTATATTCAGGTGACAGGCGTTAACAACAACAGAGTGTTATATTCAGGTGACAGGCGTTAACAACAACAGAGTGTTATATTCAGGTGACAGGCGTTAACAACAACAGAGTGTTATATTCAGGTGACAGGCGTTAACAACAACAGAGTGTTATATTCAGGTGACAGGCGTTAACAACAACAGAGTGTTATATTCAGGCTGATACTATAACAACAACAGAGTGTTATATTCAGGCTGATACTATAACAACAACAGAGTGTTATATTCAGGTGACAGGCGTTAACAACAACAGAGTGTTATACTCAGGTGAATTACAAAGCTTCAGTTCAGATTCAGATTGAATCAATCTGTTCCCTGTAAGCTCAAATAACTTTTTGTTGTTGACGTGGCAGGATGTGATTGCGTTATTTCAACTGAAACAGAACTGATGTATTGAGTTGAAGGAACTCAGGAAGGATAAAAGGAAAAGGCTTTGTGTTTTGAGTTGACGTGTGTTACAGGTGCATAGACCTTCTGGCAAGGTTTTAGTTACCCGTCCTGTAGTGTCTGATTTTAGTGACCCTACCTGTGGTGTCTGGTTTTAGTTACCCGTCCTGTGGTGTCTGGTTTTAGTGACCCTACCTGTGGTGTCTGGTTTTAGTTACCCGTCCTGTAGTGTCTGGTTTTAGTTACCCTACCTGTGGTGTCTGGTTTTAGTTACCCTACCTGTGGTGTCTGGTTTTAGTGACCCTACCTGTGGTGTCTGGTTTTAGTGACCCTACCTGTGGTGTCTGGTGTTAGTGACCCGTCCTGTAATTTCTGGTTTTAGTGACCCGTTCTGTGGTGTCTGGTCCTGTAGTGTCTGGTCCTGTAGTGTCTGGTCCTGTAGTGTCTGGTCCTGTAGTGTCTGGTTCTGTAGTGTCTGGTCCTGTAGTGTCTGGTCCTGTAGTGTCTGGTCCTGTAGTGTCTGGTCCTGTCGTGTCTGGTCCTGTAGTGTCTGGTCCTGTAGTGTCTGGTCCTGTAGTGTCTGGTCCTGTAGTGTCTGGTTCTGTAGTGTCTGGTCCTGTAGTGTCTGGTCCTGTCGTGTCTGGTCCTGTAGTGTCTGGTTCTGTAGTGTCTGGTCCTGTAGTGTCTGGTCCTGTAGTGTCTGGTCCTGTAGTGTCTGGTTTTAGTGACCCGTCCTGTAGTGTCTGGTCCTGTAGTGTCTGGTTTTAGTGACCAGTCCTGTGGTGTCTGGTCCTGTAGTGTCTGGTCCTGTAGTGTCTGGTCCTGTAGTGTCTGGTCCTGTAGTGTCTGGTTCTGTAGTGTCTGGTCCTGTAGTGTCTGGTCCTGTAGTGTCTGGTTCTGTAGTGTCTGGTCCTGTAGTGTCTGGTTTTAGTGACCCATCCTGTAGTGTCTGGTCCTGTAGTGTCTGGTCCTGTAGTGTCTGGTCCTGTAGTGTCTGGTCCTGTAGTGTCTGGTCCTGTGGTGTCTGGTTCTGTAGTGTCTGGTCCTGTAGTGTCTGGTCCTGTAGTGTCTGGTTTTAGTGACCCATCCTGTAGTGTCTGGTCCTGTAGTGTCTGGTCCTGTAGTGTCTGGTTCTGTAGTGTCTGGTCCTGTAGTGTCTGGTCCTGTAGTGTCTGGTTCTGTAGTGTCTGGTCCTGTAGTGTCTGGTCCTGTAGTGTCTGGTTTTAGTGACCCATCCTGTAGTGTCTGGTTCTGTAGTGTCTGGTCCTGTAGTGTCTGGTCCTGTAGTGTCTGGTCCTGTAGTGTCTGGTCCTGTAGTGTCTGGTTCTGTAGGGTCTGGTCCTGTAGTGTCTGGTCCTGTAGTGTCTGGTTTTAGTGACCCGTCCTGTAGGGTCTGGTCCTGTAGTGTCTGGTTCTGTAGTGTCTGGTTTTAGTGACCCGTCCTGTAGTGTCTGGTCCTGTAGTGTCTGGTTCTGTACTGTAATGTCTGGTTTTAGTGACCCGTCCTGTAGTGTCTGGTCCTGTAGTGTCTGGTCCTGTAGTGTCTGGTCCTGTAGTGTCCGGTCCTGTAGTGTCTGGTCCTGTAGTGACTGGTCCTGTAGTGTCTGGTCCTGTAGTGTCTGGTCCTGTAGTGACAGGTGACAGGCGTTAACAACAACAGAGTGTTATATTCAGGTGACACTAAAACCAGTCCTGTAGTGTCTGGTCTTGTAGTGTCTGGTCCTGTAGTGTCTGGTTTTAGTGACCAGTCCTGTAGTGTCTGGTCTTGTAGTGTCTGGTCCTGTAGTGTCTGGTCCTGTAGTGTCCGGTCCTGTAGTGTCTGGTCTTGTAGTGTCTGGTCCTGTAGTGTCTGGTTTTAGTGACCAGTCCTGTAGTGTCTGGTCTTGTAGTGTCTGGTCCTGTAGTGTCTGGTCCTGTAGTGTCTGGTCCTGTAGTGTCTGGTTTTAGTGACCAGTCCTGTAGTGTCTGGTCTTGTAGTGTCTGGTCTTGTAGTGTCTGGTCCTGTAGTGTCTGGTCCTGTAGTGTCTGGTCCTGTAGTGTCTGGTCCTGTAGTGTCTGGTCCTGTAGTGTCCGGTTCTGTAGTGTCTGGTTTTAGTGACCATTCCTGTAGTGTCTGGTCCTGTAGTGTCTGGTCCTGTAGTGTCTGGTCCTGTAGTGTCTGGTCCTGTAGTGTCTGGTGCTGTAGTGTCTGGTTTTAATGACCAGTCCTGTAGTTTAGGGAATAGGGTGCCATTTTGGAGGTAAGAGGAGAGAGGTCTGTTTGATGTAAGCAGGGTTCAGGTGAGGTCAGGAGCTGTTCAGGGTTATAAGGGAGAGGGGTGTTTGTGACTGAGTGGAATACATTTTTAGTCCCCCCCCCCCACACAGCTGTGTGGTCTGTGGCTCTGTCCACCTAGACTAGTTCAGACGTCCCCTGTCTCTCTCTCTCTCTCTTTGATATTGTTCCTGAATGAGGACCCAGGGAATCCGGGGAACTAATCCTAACCCAGGGAATCCAGGGAACTAATCCTAACCCAGGGAATCCAGGGAACTAATTCTAACCCAGGGAATCCAGGGAACTAATCCTAACCCAGGGAATCCAGGGAACTAACCCTAACCCAGGGAATCCAGGGAACTAATCCTAACCCAGGGAATCCAGGGAACTAATCCTAACCCAGGGAATCCATGGAACTAATCCTAACCCAGGGAATCCAGGGAACTAACCCTAACCCAGGGAATCCAGGGAACTAATCCTAACCCAGGGAATCCATGGAACTAATCCTAACCCAGGGAATCCAGGGAACTAACCCTAACCCAGGGAATCCAGGGAACTAATCCTAACCCAGGGAATCCAGGGAACTAATCCTAACCCAGGGAATCCAGGGAACTAATCCTAACCCAGGGAATCCGGGGAACTAACTCTAACTCTAACCCAGGGAATGCTTAATGGACTAGAGGAAATGTTGTGATTTATAACAGTGTGAGGATAGGATAGGAATGGAGAAGAGAGGGAGGAGAGGAGAGAAAATGAGAGGGGGAGGAGGGGGAGGAGATGAAGGAGAGGGGGAGGAGTGGAGAGGAGAGGAGATGAAGGAGAGGGGGAGGAGTGGAGAGGAGATGAAGGAGAGGGGGAGGAGTGGAGAGGGGAGTGGAGGTGGTGAAGGAGAGGGGGAGGAGTGGAGACGAGATGAAGGAGAGGAGGAGGAGTGGAGATGAGATGAAGGAGAGGAGGAGGAGTGGAGAGGAGATGGAGAGGAGGAATGTTGACGAGGTGAAGGAGAGGGGGAGGAGTGGAGAGGAGATGAAGGAGAGGGTGAGGAGTGTAGAGGAGATTAAGGAGAGGGGAGGAGTGGAGAGGAGATTAAGGAGAGGCGGAGGAGTGGAGAGGAGATTAAGGAGAGGGGGAGGAGTGGAGAGGAGATTAAGGAGAGGGGGAGGAGTGTAGACGAGATGGAGAGGAGGAGGAGTTTAGAGGAGATTAAGGAGAGGGGAGGAGTGGAGAGGAGATTAAGGAGACGGGGAGGAGTGGAGAGGAGATGAAGCAGAGGGGGAGGAGTGGAAACGAGGTGAAGGAGAGGGGGAGGAGTGGAGGAGGTGAAGGAGAGGGGGAGGAGATTAGAGGAGGTGAAGGAGAGGGGCGGTAGAAGGATGGAGATTTGACATGACAGCTGATGATATGAAACAGACTTCCAGGAGGTTCTGCTCTGGTCTGTTTCTGTTCTGGGATATGTTCATTAGGCACCAAACGGAAGAAAACACACTGAAACAGGGAGGGAATACCTGAACTTGCCCAATAAGAAACGCTCATTTTCAATTTCCATTGAAACACATTTTGATGCAGTGGGTACTAATGAATATGACCCCGTTTCTGATTGATGTGTCTGTGATTCTGTATCCCGTCTCTCCACAGCCTCCTGCCCAAAACCAACACCCCCCTGGACAGCCCTACCCCTCCCACAGCCAGCGACGACTACCCCAGTGCTCCCCTGTTCACCTCAGTCACCCCGTCCCCCTGTCCCTGTCCACTACGGCCGTCCCTGGACCAGGACAGCCCAGACCACCTACTCCCCCTCCTCACCGAGCCCTGCCTCCCCATGGACCAGGACAGCCCAGACCACCTACTCCCCCTCCTCACCGAGCCCTGCCCACCCATGGCCAAGGACATGCCCACAGCCACACCCAGGCTCCGCCCAGAGGGGCATCGTTTCGCAGTGTGCCACAGCAACATAACTCCTGCAGGATGGTCTTGGTGAGGCTGTGTGTGTGTGTGTGTGTAGGGGGGGGGGGTCATTGAGCGAGGATGGTCTGACTGTCTTTGATATTGTACCTGAATGAGGACCCAGGGAATCCAGGGAACTACTCCTAACCCAGGTAATATATGGAACTAATCCTAACCCAGGTAATCTAGGGAACTAATCCTAACCCAGGGAATCCAGGGAACTAACCCTTAACCCAGGGAATCTAGAGAACTAACTCTAAGTGACTGGAGGAAGGTCTTGGTGAGGGAGTGGAGGATGGTCTAGGTGATGGGGTGGAGGATGGTCTAGGTGAGGGAGTGGAGGATGGTCTTGGTGAGGGAGAAGAGGATGGTCTAGGTGAGGGAGTGGAGGATGGTCTAGGTGAGGGAGTGGAGGATGGTCTTGGTGAGGGAGAAGAGGATGGTCTAGGTGAGGGAGTGGAGGATGGTCTTGGTGAGGGAGTGGAGGATGGTCTTCGTGCGGGAGTGGAGGATGGTCTAGGTGAGGGAGTGGAGGATGGTCTAGGTGAGGGAGTGGAGGATGGTCTTGGTGAGGGAGTGGAGGATGGTCTAGGTGAGGGAGTGGAGGATGGTCTAGGTGAGGGAGTGGAGGATGGTCTAGGTGAGGGAGTGGAGGATGGTCTAGGTGAGGGAGTGGAGGATGGTCTAGGTGAGGGAGTGGAGGATGGTCTTGGTGAGTGAGTGGAGGATGGTCTTCGTGAGGGAGTGGAGGATGGTCTAGGTGAGGGAGTGGAGGATGGTCTTGGTGAAGGAGTGGAGGAAGGTCTAGGTGAGGGAGTGGAGGATGGTCTAGGTGAGGGAGTGGAGGATGGTCTAGGTGAGGGAGTGGAGGATGGTCTTGGTGAGGGAGAAGAGGATGGTCTAGGTGAGGGAGTGGAGGATGGTCTTGGTGAGGGAGTGGAGGATGGTCTTCGTGCGGGAGTGGAGGATGGTCTAGGTGAGGGAGTGGAGGATGGTCTAGGTGAGGGAGTGGAGGATGGTCTTGGTGAGGGAGTGGAGGATGGTCTAGGTGAGGGAGTGGAGGATGGTCTAGGTGAGGGAGTGGAGGATGGTCTAGGTGAGGGAGTGGAGGATGGTCTAGGTGAGGGAGTGGAGGATGGTCTAGGTGAGGGAGTGGAGGATGGTCTTGGTGAGTGAGTGGAGGATGGTCTTCGTGAGGGAGTGGAGGATGGTCTAGGTGAGGGAGTGGAGGATGGTCTTGGTGAAGGAGTGGAGGAAGGTCTAGGTGAGGGAGTGGAGGATGGTCTAGGTGAGGGAGTGGAGGAAGGTCTAGGTGAGGGAGTGGAGGATGGTCTTGGTGAGGGAGTGGAGGAAGGTCTTGGTGAGGGAGTGGAGGAAGGTCTAGGTGAGGGAGTGGAGGATGGTCTAGGTGAGGGAGTAGAGGATGGTCTAAGTGAGGGAGTGGAGGATGGTCTAAGTGAGGGAGTGGAGGAAGGTCTAGGTGAGGGAGTGGAGGATGGTCTAAGTGAGGGAGTGGAGGAAGGTCTAGGTGAGGGAGTGGAGGATGGTCTAGGTGAGGGAGTGGAGGATGGTCTAGGTGAGGGAGTGGAGGATGGTCTAGGTGAGGGAGTGGAGGATGGTCTAGGTGAGGGAGTGGAGGATGGTCTAGGTGAGGGAGTGGAGGATGGTCTAAGTGAGGGAGTGGAGGATGGTCTAAGTGAGGGAGTGGAGGATGGTCTAAGTGAGGGAGTGGAGGATGGTCTAAGTGAGGGAGTGGAGGATGGTCTAAGTGAGGGAGTGGAGGAAGGTCTAGGTGAGGGAGTGGAGGATGGTCTAAGTGAGGGAGTGGAGGAAGGTCTAGGTGAGGGAGTGGAGGATGGTCTAGGTGAGGGAGTGGAGGATGGTCTAGGTGAGGGAGTGGAGGATGGTCTAAGTGAGGGAGTGGAGGATGGTCTAGGTGAGGGAGTGGAGGATGGTCTAAGTGAGGGAGTGGAGGATGGTCTAAGTGAGGGAGTGGAGGATGGTCTAGGTGAGGGAGTGGAGGATGGTCTAGGTGAGGGAGTGTGATGGCCTGTTCTCCTTCCACAGGTCTTGTGTGTCCTAAAAAACGTTGTGTGTTGACAGTTCTTTATTTAACTAGGAAAGTCGGTTAAGAACAAATTCTTATTTACAATGACAGCCTAACCCGGCCAAACCCGGACAACGCTGGGCCAATTGTACACCGCCCTATGGGACTCGTAATCACGTCCGGTTGTGATACAGGCTGGAAACGAACCAGGGTCTGTAGTGACTGAGATGCCGTGCACCACTCGGGAGTTGTTTTCAGGCCAGGTTAACAAGGGTTGTAGTGCTGCCAGAGCGCAGGGGAGTTGTAAACAGGCCAGGTTAACCAGGGTTGTAGTCCTGCCAGAGCGCAGGGGTGTTGTATACAGGCCAGGTTAACCAGGGTTGTAGTCTTGCCAGAGCGCAGGGGAGTTGTATACAGGCCAGATTAACCAGGGTTGTAGTACTGCCAACGCAGGGGAGTTGTATACAGGGGAGTGGCTATGAAACAGAGCTGGTTAAACTATTTCTGGAAAATCAGACTAGAGGAGGTTTCTATCAGACTAGAGGAGGTTTCTATCAGACTAGAGGAGGTTTCTATCAGACTAGAGGAGGTTTCTATCAGACTAGAGGAGGTTTCTATCAGACTAGAGGAGGTTTCTATCAGACTAGAGGAGGTTTCTATCAGACTAGAGGAGGTTTCTATCAGATTAGA
>NW_028322102.1:2132500-2152500 GCF_057628025.1 Oncorhynchus mykiss
CAGGCTGCTGACTCTTCCCACGAAGAGCCTCTCAGCTGGGGGCAGCTTAGCCAGGGCTATGGGGTGTCTATGGGGGTCTTCTGGTATTCAGTAAAGACGCTGTCTGTGTCCATCCTAGTGGATAACTGCCGTTTTGCTGTTAAAAAGACCCTTATTGTGAAAAGCCTCATTTGAGCCCGTTTTGCTGTTAAAAAGACCCTTATTGTGAAAAGCCTCATTTGAACCCGTTTTGCTGTTAAAAAGACCCTCATTGTGAAAAGCCTCATTTGAGCCCGTTTTGCTGTTAAAAAGACCCTTATTGTGAAAAGCCTCATTTGAACCCGTTTTGCTGTTAAAAAGACCCTCATTGTGAAAAGCCTCATTTGAGCCAATTTTGCCCACTAGGGTCTAACTCAGGAACAAGATGAATGGTAAGAGCGCTGTACAGTTACCACTGCATTCACAGTCGCAGGTTTATGTCTGGATTCCATCAGACGTGCACTTTCCTTCTGGCCTGGATTCAATTTGTCTTCCCCATTTGACACTGTAGCCTGTATTTTGGATCGTACTCAAATCGTCCGTCCGTGCGTGACAATACCGGCTGCAAATATTTTCAGATTAGTAGTTGTTCAACAGTAACCTTCACAGAACCTTCAGTAGCCTTCACAGAATCTTCAGTAGCCTTCACAGAACCTTCAGTAGCCTTCACAGAATCTTCAGTAGCCTTCACAGAACCTTCAGAGGCCTTCACAGAATCTTCAGTAGCCTTCACAGAACCTTCAGTAACCTTCACAGACCCTTCAGTAGCCTTCACAGAACCTTCAGTAGCCTTCACAGAACCTTCAGTAGCCTTCACAGAACCTTCAGTTAGCCTTCACAGAACCTTCAGTAGCCTTCACAGAACCTTCAGTAGCCTTCACATAACCTTCAGTAGGCCTCATAGAGAAAGAACCTTTGTAATGTGCCAGTTTCCCCTCGTCCCACAGCTCTTGGCAATAGTGGAACCGAAGGGGAAACATAACCACTTTACGATCACTTGACGGATGGCAGCGTAACGAAAGCCCTCAAAGCGTCACTAAAGTTTTCAGGGGTATAGAAACCTCTCAAAAACAAAAACAAAAACGTGTGAAACTTGTGATATTCCCGATGAGGCAGAGCGACCGCCCCGCTGTAAACCAGCCAACGTCACTCAAGGGCTTTTGCCATTACTGAGCAGAAACCGAGTCGAGACAAACCCAGCTGTACTGAACTTGGCCTGGCGACACATCCACTATAGCCCTCCAACTCAACTATGGACCGCCAAGACAGTTCCACTGCGGGGTTTTTTTCTCCATTGTTCCCCTCTGATCAGGGCCTGATTTAGACCTGAGACACCAGGTGGGTGATATTGATGATCAGGGCCTGACTTAGACCTGGGACACCAGGTGGGGTGATATTAATGATCAGGGCCTGATTTAGACCTGGGACACCAGGTGGGGTGATATTAATGATCAGGGCCTGATTTAGACCTGCGACAGCAGATGGGTGATATTGATGATCAGGGCCTGACTTAGACCTGGGACACCAGGTGGGGTGATATTAATGATCAGGGCCTGATTTAGACCTGGGACACCAGGTGGGTGATATTAATGATCAGGGCCTGATTTAGACCTGGGACACCAGGTGGGTGATATTAATGATCAGGGCCTGATTTAGACCAGGGACACCAGGTGGGTGATATTAATGATCAGGGCCTGATTTAGACCTGGGACACCAGGTGGGTGATATTAATGATCAGGGCCTGATTTAGACCAGGGACACCAGGTGGGTGATATTAATGATCAGGGCCTGATTTAGACCAGGGACACCAGGTGGGGTGATATTAATAGTCAGGGCCTGATTTACACCTGGGACACCAGGTGGGTGATATTAATGGTCAGGGCCTGATTTAGACCTGGGACACCAGGTGGGTGATATTAATGACCAGGTAGAACAGACAACAAGCAGGGTCCAGACCTCGTAGGGTCAGAGTTGAATACCACTGCATTATAGTAAGGAGTCTGTGTTTTGCGCAATCATGTAACAAAGCAAGATTCTATCCTGTATTTTAAGCCTTAAACAGACATTAGAATTAGATTAAAATGGAAGTATTGTCTGGGGATGGTGCTGAACCATCTCACATAAAAAGAGAAGGCGACAGTTTGAGGAAAAAGCTTTCAATTAAGGTTCCTATCCAGGTCATGTGACATGATTGAGCAAAGAACAATTATAGTTGCTGGTACTGTATGATACTGTATGATACTGTATGGTCCTGTATGGTACTGTATGGTACTGTATGGTATGATACTGTATGATACTGTATGGTACTGTATGGTACTGTATGGTACTGTGTGGTCATGTATGATACTGTATGGTACTGTATGGTACTGTATGATACTGTATGGTACTGTTGGGTACTGTATGGTACTGTATGATACTGTATGATACTATATGGTACTGTATGGTACTGTATGGTATGGTACTGTATGGTATGATACTGTATGATACTGTATGTTATGGTACTGTATGTTATGGTAATGTATGTTATGGTACTGTATGGTACTGTATTATACTGTATGGTACTGTATGGTACTGTATGGTATGATACTGTATGCTATGATAATGTATGGTATGACACTGTATGGTACTGTATGATACTGTATGGTATGATACTGTAAGGTACTGTATGTTATGGTACTGTATGATATTGTATGGTACTGTATGATATTGTATGGTATTGTATGGTACTGTATGATATTGTATGGTATTGTATGGTACTGTATGGTATGATACTGTATGGTACTGTATGGTACTGTATGGTATTGTATGGTACTGTACTGTATGATACTGTATGATACTGTATGATATTGTATGGTATTGTATGGTACTGTATGATATTGTATGGTATTGTATGGTACTGTACGATACTGTATGGTACTGTATGATATTGTATGGTATTGTATGGTACTGTATGGTATGATACTGTATGGTATTGTATGGTACTGTATGGTATGATACTGTATGATACTGCATGATACTGTATGGTACTGTATGGCATGATACTGTATGTTATGATACTGTATGGTACAGTATGGTAATGTATGGTACAGTATGGTACTGTATGATAATGTTTGGTAATGTACTGTATGATACTATATGATACTGTATGGTACTGTATGGTATGATACTGTATGGTATGATACCTTATGGAACTGTACTGTATGATACACTATGGTAATGTATGGTACAGTATGGTACTGTATGGTACTGTATGGTACTGTATGGTGCAGTATGGTACTGTATGATACTATATTGTACTGTATGGTACAGTATGGTACTGTATGGTATGATACTGTATGGTCTGATAGTGTATGGTACTCTATGGTATGATACTGTATGGTACTGTATGGTATGATACTGTATGGTACTGTATGGTATGATACTGTATGGTACTGTATGGTACTGAATGGTATGATACTGTATGGTACTGTATGGTATGATACTGTATGATACTGTATGGTACTGTATGATACTGTATGGTATGATACTGTATGGTACTGTATGTTATTGTATGGTACTGTATGGTACTGTATGTTATTGTATGGTACTGTATGGTACTGTACTGTATGATACTTTATGGTACTGTATGGTACTGTATGATACTATATTGTACTGTATGGTACTGTATGGTATGATACTGTATGGTCTGATACTGTATGATACTGTATGGTATGATACTGTATGGTACTCTACTGTATGATACTGTATGGTATGATACTGTATAGTACTGTATGGTATGGTACTGTATGATACTGTATGGTATGATACTGTATGGTACTGTATGGTATGATACTGTATGGTACTGTCTGATACTGTATGATACTGTATGGTACTGTATGGTTCTGTATGATACTGTATGGTAATGTATGGTACTGTATGGTACTGTATGATACTGTATGATACTTTATGGTACTGTATGATACTATATTGTACTGTATGGTACTGTATGGTATGATACTGTATGGTCTGATACTGTATGATACTGTATGGTATGATACTGTATAGTACTGTATGGTATGGTACTGTATGATACTGTATGGTACTCTACTGTATGATACTGTATGGTATGATACTGTATGGTACTGTATGTTATTGTATGGTACTGTGTGATACTGTATGATACTCTATGGTACTGTACTGTATGATACTGTATGGTATGATACTGTATGCTACTGTATGGTATGATACTGTATGTTACTGTATGGTACTCTACTGTATGATACTGTATGGTATGATACTGTATGGTACTGTATGTTATTGTATGGTACTGTGTGATACTGTATGATACTCTATGGTACTGTACTGTGTGATACTGTATGATACTGTATGGTACTCTACTGTATGATACTGTATGGTATGATACTGTATGGTACTGTATGTTATTGTATGGTACTGTGTGATACTGTATGGTACTCTATGGTACTGTACTGTATGATACTGTATGGTATGATACTGTATGATACTGTATGGTACTCTACTGTATGATACTGTATGGTATGATACTGTATAGTACTGTATGGTATGGTACTGTATGATACTGTATGGTACTGTATGGTACTCTACTGTATGGTGCTGTGTGGTATGATACTGTATGGTACTGTATGTTATTGTATGGTACTGTATGGTACTGTATGGTATGATACTGTATGGTACTGTATGGTACTGTATGATACTATATTGTACTGTATGGTACTGTATGGTATGATACTGTATGGTCTGATACTGTATGATACTGTACTGTATGATACTGTATGGTACTCTACTGTATGATACTGTATGGTATGATACTGTATAGTACTGTATGGTATGGTACTGTATGATACTGTATGGTACTCTACTGTATGATACTGTATGGTATGATACTGTATGGTACTCTATGGTATGATACTGTGTGGTACTGTACTGTATGATACTGTATGGTATGGTACTGTATGGTACTGTATGATACTGTATGGTACTGTATGGTACTGTATGGTATGATACTGTATGGTACTGTATGGTATGATACTGTATGGTACTGTACTGTATGATACTGTATGGTATGGTACTGTATGGTACTGTATGATACTGTATGATACTTTATGGTACTGTATGATACTGTATGGTACTGTATTGTACTGTATGATAATGTATGGTACTGTATGGTACTGTATGATAATGTATGGTACTGTATGTTATGTTACTGTATGATACTTTATGGTACTGTATGGTACTGTACTGTATGATACTGTATGGTACTGTATGGTATGATACTGTATGGTACTGTATGATACCGTATGATACTGTATGGTACTGTATGGTACTGTACTGTACTGTATGATAATGTATGGTACTGTATGGTATGATACTGTATGATACTTTATGGTACTGTATGGTACTGTATGGTACTGTATGATACTGTATGCTATGGTACTGTATTGTATGGTACTGTATGATACTGTATGATACTGTATGCTACTGTGTGCTACTGTATGGTACTGTTTGTTACTATATGATACTGTATGATACTGTGTGATACTGTTTGTTACTATATGATACTGTGTGATACTGTATGGTACAGTATGGTACTGTATGATACTGTATGATACTATATGGTACTGTATGATACTGTATGGAGTATCTAAACACTCTTTCCTTCTTAGAGAAACGATGTGTGTGTGTGTGTCTGTGTGTGTGTGTGTGTGTGTGTGTGTGTGTGTGTGTGTGTGTGTGTGTGTTTGTGCGTGTTCTTTATTTATGTCCGTCTGTCTGTCTGTGTGTGTGAATGTGGAACATCTGTACGCTAGGTAACAGCCAGACAGTTAATCATGATGTCATCCCTCTACAGTAGATTAGTAACACATGACGGATCTTCATCACATGCTGCCTGATTTTTCAATGGCCCTATTCCCTTTATAGTGCACTACTTTTGACCAGGACCTATAGGGTAGTAGTGCACTACTTTAGATTAGGACCTATAGGGTAGTAGTGCACTACTTTTGACCAGGACCTATAGGGTAGTAGTGCACTACTTTTGACCAGGGCCCTATAGGGAATAGGGTGCCATTTTGGACACATATATATATATACTGTCTGTCTGGGGAGGGTGGGAGGGAGGGCTGCCATGGTGACCAAGGGATGGTGTCGATGGGTAATACAGGCAGACAGAGCTCAGATGAGACCCGGGGTACAATTAGGTGGCTTTGATCGCCCCCTGGTGGTGTGTGTGGGTCAACGTTATCATCTGAGTCGACTGATTCCATCCGTTTTCAGTTCAGACTAAGCTTTGAATGAATCAGCATGGCTCATTTTGGACTTAATACTGCTTTACACATGTTCCAAATTGGGACAATAAAGAGTTGGTTTGATTTGATTGATAGACTGATTCCTTCATTCATTGATTGTTTTGATTGATTGTCGGTGTGTCTGTCTTTAATAGGATTTGGAGATGCCAAGTCCACCCCAGAAACCCCTACCTGCCGATCCCCTGGGCAGGAATACCCAGAAGCCTCTACCTGCCGACCCCCTGGGCAGGAATACCCAGAAGCCTCTACCTGCCGACCACCTGGGCAGGAATACCCAGAAGCCTTTACCTGCCTACCCCCTGGGCAGGAATTCCCAGAAGCCTTTGCCTGCTAACCCTAACCCTAACTCCCCCGGAAGGAGTGGTCATCTGATTCGTAGTCCCATTGCTGTCGGCGTCCCCATCCCTGTACCTGTCCCCGGTGTCCCCAGGCCGCTGAGACCTGTTCCACACCACAACAGGTGCGTCCCAGATACTTTGGACAACACCCAGCATTAGATCAATCAACTTATAGTCTCGCTTGACAGACTGTTACTGGCTGGCCAAGGAAGATTTTGGCCAAGGAGGATTTTGTTCAGCGTTCTGAGATGAATCAATTTATCCAGTCATGCCAAGAATAAGTTTTCTAACCATTCACTTGTGAATTTCTGGACATGACACTTAACATGCACTTTTAACATCTATCTCCTTTTCCCTCCCTCCCCCCCTAGATCTGTTCCTAAGCAACCCCCAACACTACCTAAGCCTCGTATGATCGTCCACGCCAAGTTCAGCAGCTGAGAGCAGCTGGACTAAACTTGAAGGGGAATTAAAGGACGTTCTTTCCGCGAGACGATAAAGACATTTCACTTGCACTATGAAACTCTGAAAACCTTAATGATGTGGTGTCTCTGAGTTTTTGAATAACGGGGACGGAGCGTTGGGCGGGTGGCGTGTCAGCGAGTCAGCCCCCCCCCCTGTTGGTGCTCTGATGTCAGAGAGGTGCTATAGGTCTGAGCTCAGGTACACGTATGTAAAGTATTTATGTTTTGTGTATTTATTCATTAGTTACCACACCGTGCACTGTGCCAGACACTTGGGATTTCATCTGTAGTCTTTGTTTATTTTTTTTTATATATATTTTTTTTCTACTGTTAGCCATTTGATTTCAATCATGGGGATATTTGAACCTGTTTTGATGGACAGGAAGCAAGGGGAAAGGTCCAACTTAACAAAGCCTTTCTCTGGAGATCTGGGAAGTTGTAAAGACCCTAACGTGGCGTTCAATGACCTGGATTCAGAACAAAGGGAAAGACATCTACTGCACTTGGGTTGACGGACTTGTGTATGACGCCACCTGTTGTAAGACAGCGGCATCACCGGTAAATCCTGTCGTAGGTCTTCATCCGTACAGTATACAGCCAGCTGTTTCTCCCTCTGTGACCGTACTGTGTATACACTGATGCTGAGAGACTGAGCCCTGAGGAACACCAATAACAACCTTACACCAACCTTACATCAACCATACATCAACTATACACCAACCATACACCAACCATACACAAACCATACACCAACCTTACACCAACCATACACCAACTTATCACCAACCTTACACCAACTTATCACCAACCTTACACCAACTTATCACCAACCATACATCAACTATACACCAACTATACACGAACCTTACACCAACCTTATACCAACCTTACACCAACCATACACCAACCTTACACCAACCATACACCAACCATACACCAACCATACACCAACCTTACACCAACCATACACCAACCATACACCAACCATACACCAACCTTACACCAACCATACACCAATCTTTCAACGACTACAGTGCCTTACAAAAGTATTCATCCCCTTGGTGTTTTTCCTATTTTGTTGCATTACAACCTGTCATTTAAATAGATTTTTATTTGGATTTCATGTAATGGACATACACAAAATAGTCCAAATTTGTGAAGTGAAATGATAAAAAATGAAAATAATAAAAAGTGGTGTGTGTCTATTCACTCCCTTTGCTATGAATCCTCTAAATAAGATCTGGTGCAACCAATTACCTTCAGAAGTCACATAATTAGTTAAATAAAGTCCCCCTGTGTGCAATCTAAGTGTCACATGATCTGTCACATGATCTCAGTATATTATACACCTGTCCTGAAAGGCCCCAGAGTCTGCAACACCACCAAGCAAGCGGCACCATGAAGACCAAGGAGCTCTCCAAACAGGTCAGGGACGAAGTTGTGGAGAAGTACGGATCAGGGTTGGGTTATAAAATAATATCAGAGACTTTGAAGATCCCACGGAGCAACCATTATTAAAAAATTTAAAGAATATGGCACCACAACAAACCTGCCAAGAGAAGGCCGCCCACCTAAACTCACGGACCAGGAAAGGAGGGTATTAATCAGAGAGGCAACAAAGAGACCCCTGAATGAGCTGCCGTAGTGTTCAATTCCACAGCAGAGATTGGAGTATCTCTCCATAGGACCACTTTAAGCCGTTCACTCCACAGAACTGGGCTTTACAGAAGGGTGGCCAGAAAAAAGCCCTTGCTTAAAGAAAAAAATAAGCAAACACATTTGGTGTTCGCTAAAAGGCATGTGAAAGGTACATATGGAAGAAGGTACTCTGGTCAGATAAGACTAAAACTGAGCTTTTTGGCTAATCAAGAAAAACACTATGTCTGGCGCAAACCCAACATCTGTCATTACCCCGAGAACAACATCCCAGTGATTCTGGCATGGTGGTGCCAGAATCATGCTGTGGGGGTGTTTTTCATCGGCAGAGACGGGGAAACTGGTCAGAATTGAAGTAATGCTAAATGCATGGGAAATTCTTAAGGGAAACCTGCTTCAGTCTTCCAGAGATTTGAGACTGGGACGGAGGTTCACCTTCGTCCCACCTTCACCTGAGTGGTTTAAGGGGAAACATTTAAATACCTTGGAATAGCCTAGTTAAAACCCAGACCTCAATCAAATTGAGAATCTGTGATATGACTTAAAGATTGCTGTACAGCAGCGGAACCCATCCAACTTGAAGGAGCTGGAGAACCCATCCAAATTGAAGGAAGCAGTTTAGCCTTGAAGAATGGGCAGAAATCCCAGTGGCTAGATGTGCCAAGCTTCTAGAGACAAACCCCAGGAGACTTGCAGCTGTAATTGCTGCAAAAGGTGGCTCTATAAAGTAGTAATTACGCACATTCAAGTTTTCTGGTTTTTGTCTTATTTCTTGTTTGTTTCACAATAAGTAGTCGGCATGTTGTGTAAATCAAATGATTCAACACCCCCCCCAAAAAATTTTTTTTAAAATAAATACAAATTAATTCCAGGTTGTAAGGCAATAAAATAGGAAAAATGCCAAGGGGGGGGGGTGAATATTTTCACAAGCGACGGTATACACCAATCTAACACAAACCTGACAACAACCCTACACCAACTTTACACCAATCTAACACCAACCTGACAACAACCCTACACCAACTTTACACCAACCTAACACCAACCTTACACCAATCTAACACAAACCTGACAACAACCATACACCAACCTTACACCAACCTTTCACCAACATTACACCAATCTTACACCGACTGCACACCAATTTCACATCAACCTTAAAACAGCTACACACAAACCTTACACCAACCTTACATCAATCATGCACCAACCTTACACCAACCTCACAAAAACCTAACAACAACCTTACACCATCCTTAGAACAACCATACACCAACTTTATACCAACCTTAAACCAGCTATATACCAACCTTAAACCAGCTATATACCAATCTTACACTAACCATACACCAATCTTACACCAACCTTACACCAACCATACACCAACCTTAAACCAGCTGTACACCTACCTTAAACCAACCTTAAACCAACCTTATACCAACCATTCAACAACCTTATACTCAGCAGCCGACCCAAGAGTTATCTCAACACCCATAAACACTACATAGCACTATATAAACACTACATAGCACTACATAAACACTACATAGCACTACATAAACACTACATAGCACTACATAAACACTACATAGCACTACATAAACACTACATAGCACTACATAAACACTACATAGCACTACATAAACACTACATAGCACTACATAAACACTACATAGCACTACATAAACACTACATAAACACTACATAGCACTACATAAACACTACATAGCACTACATAAACACTACATAGCACTACATAAGCACTACATAAGCACTACATAACACTACATAGCACTACATAGCACTACATAGCACTACATAGCACTACATAAACACTACATAGCACTACATAAACACTACATAACACTACATAGCACTACATAGCACTACATAGCACTACATAAGCACTACATAAACACTACATAGCACTACATAAACACTACATAGCACTACATAAACACTACATAGCACTACATAAACACTACATAGCACTACATAAACACTACATAGCACTACATAAACACTACATAGCACTACATAAACATTACATAGCACTATATAAACACTACATAGCACTACATAGCACTACATAAACATTACATAGCACTATATAAACACTACATAGCACTACATAAGCACTACATAGCACTACATAGCACTATATAAACACTACATAGCACTACATAACACTACATAGCTCTACATAAACACTACATAGCTCTACATAAACACTTGATTGTGGGATTATGTCACACCGTCAGACAGAAGTAGTGCTACCTAACAGAAAGGCTAACAAGTGGTAATTGGAACTGAACACGAAGGTTAATAAGCAAAAACAGAAACCTCTTTAAGAGGTGGAAAACCAATCATTATTTAGCTGTTTTGTCAGTCCAGATGTGTTTGTACATGTTATTACACAGTCCAGAGGTGTTATTACATGTTATTACACAGTCTAGAGGTGTTATTACACAGTCCAGATGTGTTTGTACATGTTATTACACAGTCCAGAGGTGTTATTACATGTTATTACACAGTCTAGAGGTGTTATTACACAGTCCAGAGGTGTTATTACATGTTATTACACAGTCTAGAGGTGTTATTACATGTTATTACACAGTCTAGAGGTGTTATTACATGTTATTACACAGTCTAGAGGTGTTATTACACAGTCCAGAGGTGTTATTACATGTTATTACTCAGTCCAGAGGTGTTATTACATGTTATTACTCAGTCCAGAGGTGTTATTACTCAGTCCAGGGGTGTTATTACATGTTATTACTCAGTCCAGAGGTGTTATTACTCAGTCCAGAGGTGTTATTACACAGTCCAGACGTGTCTTAGTCTTGTCTTTATGTCATAAAACTCAGAAGATACAAGGTGATTATTTCATGACATTATTTGTTGTTTTTATTACAGAGTGAAGGCTGTAATTGTTGACAGTATTGTTCAAACCTTTTCATTCACACTTCAACTTTATTTTAATCACACACCTCTTGTTCTCCAATATCCAGATGGAAAAACAGATGTGTTTTGTCACGTCCATCTCGTATTTAATCTCTTGTCTTTCGGAGGCAGAGATCCATAGATTCATAATCAGTTAGTTTTACTATGACGTTCTATTGTGTTGCACTAGTTTTACCTTGTTAACTTTGCTGTTTGAAAGTCTTGTTGCCATGACACCAGTATTACTGTCCTGTGTCCTACCTGTCCTGTGTCCTACTGTACCTGTCCTGTTTCCTACCTGTCCTGTGTCCTACTGTACCTGTCCTGTTTCCTACCTGTCCTGTGTCCTACTGTACCTGTCCTGTGTCCTACCTGTAGTCACACCAGTATTACTGTCCTGAGTCCTACCTGTCCTGTGTCTTACCTGTCCTGTGTCCTACCTGTAGTCACACCAGTATTACTGTCCTGTTTCCTACCTGTCCTGTGTCCTACTGTACCTGTCCTGTGTCCTACCTGTAGTCACACCAGTATTACTGTTCTGTGTCCTACCTGTCCTGTGTCCTACCTGTCCTGTGTCCTACTGTACCTGTCCTGTTTCCTACCTGTAGTCACATCAGTATTACCTGTCCTGTGTCCTACATGTCCTGTGTCCTACTGTATCTGTCCTCTGTCCTACCTGTCCTGTGTCCTACCTGTCCTCTGTCCTACCTGTCCTCTGTCCTACCTGTCCTGTGTCCTACTGTACCTGTCCTGTGTCCTACTGTACCTGTCCTCTGTCCTACCTGTCCTGTGTCCTACCTGTCCTGTGTCCTACTGTACCTGTCCTCTGTCCTACTGTACCTGTCCTGTGTCCTACTGTACCTGTCCTGTGTCCTACTGTACCTGTCCTCTGTCCTACCTGTCCTCTGTCCTACTGTACCTGTCCTGTGTCCTACTGTACCTGTCCTCTGTCCTACCTGTCCTCTGTCCTACTGTACCTGTCCTGTGTCGTACTGTACCTGTCCTCTGTCCTACCTGTCCTGTGTCCTACTGTACCTGTCCTGTGTCCTACTGTACCTGTCCTCTGTCCTACCTGTCCTATGTCCTACCTGTCCTCTGTCCTACCTGTCTGTTCTGTTTGAAAGTTAATGTTTGTCTGTGTTACATAGAAAACACAATGTGTTACATGTAAACACGTTATCATGGACAGATCGATTTTTGTAAGATAATTATTTCATACACTTTAGTGTCTATGTCAATACACACAGACCTTTGAACACTTGAGCAGTATCAGTAAAATGTTTTTTTTAAGCACTAAAGTGGTCTTGTTTTTTTTGTGTCTATTATAAAATTCATACTGATGTTCACCGTTCACTGCTATTGGCTCCTCTTCACCAAAATTGAGACTATGATTAAGAAGTTGGAGCTCTTTTCTATCTGCGTTAACAAGAACAACACACAGGTCTTTCCATCATTGTATGATTTTTTTGTGTGCAATTGAACTCAAGCTTAAGGACGAGCGTCAGGTAGCCTAGTGGTTAGAGGGGGGAGGCAGGTAGCCTAGTGGTTAGAGGGGGGAGGCAGGTAGTCTAGTGGTTAGAGAGGGGAGGCAGGTAGTCTAGTGGTTAGAGAGGGGAGGCAGGTAGTCTAGTGGTTAGAGAGGGGAGGCAGGTAGTCTAGTGGTTAGAGAGGGGAGGCAGGTAGTCTAGTGGTTAGAGAGGGGAGGCAGGTAGTCTAGTGGTTAGAGAGGGGAGGCAGGTAGTCTAGTGGTTAGAGAGGGGAGGCAGGTAGTCTAGTGGTTAGAGAGGGGAGGCAGGTAGTCTAGTGGTTAGAGGGGGGAGGCAGGTAGTCTAGTGGTTAGAGAGGGGAGGCAGGTAGTTTAGTGGTTAGAGAGGGGAGGCAGGTAGTCTAGTGGTTAGAGAGGGGAGGCAGGTAGTCTAGTGGTTAGAGAGGGGAGGCAGGTAGTCTAGTGGTTAGAGGGGGGAGGCAGGTAGTCTAGTGGTTAGAGAGGGGAGGCAGGTAGTCTAGTGGTTAGAGTGTTGGGCCAGTATCCGAAAGGTTGCTGGATTGAATCCCTGAGCTGACAAGGTAAAAATCTGTCGTTCTGCCCCTGAACAAGGCAGTTAACTCCACTGTTCCCCGGTAGGCCGTCATTGTAAATAAGAATTTGTTCTTAACTGACTTACCTAGTTAATTAAAACTGACAATGTGAAATGTGATATAGCAAAGTACCTTCCTGAGTGTGCAGGTACCTTCCTGAAATGGACGACACAAACAACTGGATTTGTTATCCCTTCCATTCCCTGCCTCCAGTCCACTTACTGATATCTGAACAAGAGAGTGTCATTGAAATTGCAACAAGTGGTTTCTGTGAAAATTGAATTGAATCAGAAGCCACTGAGTACACAGCTGGAGGTTGAATGTTTGAAGCGGTACGGGACTATAAAACGTTTGGGAACCACTGACCTATTAGCTAATGTCCTACTACCTAAATTATACATCCAGATGACCTACTGCAACAAAATGGTGACTGTCTTGACAATAACGCTAGTTGGCTCTTTAGCAACATATGCATTAAGTTGACTCTTTTTCAGACTGCAGACCGGCAGAACCGATAGTGTACAATCTTAACAGAGTGTAACATGAGTGATGAACGGGCATGACACTTAATGCCATGGGTGGCCAAACAGAGTTAACATAAGGCCACGCCTCCAACAACGGGTTTGTCAAAACAAGCATTGTGATTGGTTGAGACGCGTTCTAAATCATACTTTAAAAAAAAAATGTTTAGCGCAGGTCTATCTAATCTATGTATGTTCTCCATCTGAGAATTCCCTGCAGCATCCGCTGTCCCATCAGCCCAGCCAGCCAATTCATTAACTTGATCTCCACTATAAAAGAAAACCATCTGGACTTTATTTCTCCTTGCTTCTATGGTTGGAATGGAACGGTATCAAACACATCAAACATATGGAAACAACATTTAAATCTGTTCCTATAATTCCATTCCAGCCGTTACAAGGAGCCCGTCCTCCTATAACTCATTCCACCAGCCTCCACTGGTGCACACCCCCTCTCCCTGTCAATTTTATTCGATTATTATAAGAGGGTTATTAGTCTACAGTCGGCCTAGTGGTCACGTGATCATATGTAGGCGCACATGAATTCGTGTAGCCTATGCAAGTTAACCCACGTGTTTGACCACGCCAGTGGCCAATAGCGCAACAGTGCGCTGCGGATTGACAGACAAGAAACGGTAATAGAGTTTTAATCCGACATAAGAACAAAAAACTGCATGTTGTTTGTCCTGAAATCTCTTCACATCTGTCAACAAAATATTAACGGGAATCTGTTTGGATTATACATTGAACTCCAAGTCAACGTTGGTATTGTTACATGGATTATAATGTGTCGGTGAATTCATTTTTTAGGGGGATAAACGGTTCTCTGTGCTTTTTGATTATATCTGTTGCCAACAGTTGTTGCGCTCCCGACGGGATCCTCGATCATTTCCATGGCGGAGAGATCGACCATGTCCGAGCAGGACAAGCATTTGACGGAGAAAGAGATTTGTTCGGATTCGGAAACTGCTGACTGCGTGGAAGAAGCGTTTGTCTTCGGAGAGGATCTGGAGCTGAACCGATTTGATGGATTGCCTTTCTCCTCTCGTTATTATAAACTACTGCAAGAGAGACAGTCTCTACCTGTTTGGAAAGCTAGAGAGGAATTTTTGGATATCCTGGTGAACAATCGACTTGTTATAGTATCTGGTACAACTAAAACTGGGAAAAGTACACAGGTGAGTGTGGAATTAATACGAGAGTATTCAGATAAAAAAATATGATTTTCAACGAATTTCAATAATAATAATAAAGAATAACAATATTTCCCCTTTGATTCCCAATACAGTATCTAGTATTTATATAATGATGTACTGCTTTTGTTACAAATGTCTTAATTGGTAGAGGGGCGGCAGGGTAGCCTAGTGGTTAGAGTGTAGGGGCGGCAGGGTGACCTAGTGGTTAGAGTGTAGGGGCGACAGGGTAGCCTAGTGGTTAGAGTGTAGGGGCGACAGGGTAGCCTAGTGGTTAGAGTGTAGAGGCGGCAGGGTAGCCTAGTGGTTAGAGTGTAGGGGCGGCAGGGTAGCCTAGTGGTTAGAGTGTAGGGGCGGCAGGGTAGCCTAGTGGTTAGAGTGTAGGGGCGGCAGGGTAGCCTAGTGGTTAGAGTGTAGGGGCGGCAGGGTAGCCTAGTGGTTAGAGTGTAGGGGCGGCAGGGTGACCTAGTGGTTAGAGTGTAGGGGCGACAGGGTAGCCTAGTGGTTCGAGCGTTGGACTAGTAACCGGAAGGTTGCAAGTACAAACTCCCGAGCCGACAAGGTACAAATCTGTCGTTCTGCCCCATGAACAGGCAGTTAACCCACTGTTCCTAGGCCGTCATTGAAAATAAGAATTTGTTCTTAATTAACTGACTTGCCTAGTTAAATAAATAGTAGCATACATTCTGTACATGACATGTGGAAGACGTCTAATTAGGCAACAATGAGGCCATACATCAAACATTAGTTCCATACAAAAACCACGCCAGCTACTTCATAATCTGCGACCTTTTCTGTCCTGCTATTAACTTTTTTTTCTCTCCAGATCTCATCCACGTCATAATTCCTAACACTGGAGTTTTTCCATATAGGTATAGAGTATAGAGTTGTTATTGAATAATAATAAAAAAAGTGACAGCATTCAAGTAATACATTTCTGCCAGGATCTTGCTGTAAAGTGTGAAATGCCAGCCGGCTGCATTGGGAAGGTCAGTCTTCCATTGGGACCCTTATAAATATAGCTCCAGCCTGCAGGGAACCTGATATTAATACCATTAGCTGTGGTTCCGTCCCAAATGGCACCCTATCGCCTACGTAGTGCACTACTGTTGTCCTGGACCCTGTAGGATCTGGTCAAAAGTAGTGCACTACACAGGGAACATCATGCTATTTGGGACAGAGGGACTCCTATGTCTTAGACCCTGAAGCTGCACATACGACTTTAGATATGACTCTGCTTACTTACAGCCGAATCCGCTAGCCCTGGTCCCAGATCTGATCTCACTAGGCCTGGTCCCAGATCTGATCTCGCTAGCCTGGTCCCAGATCTCACTATCCCTGGTCCCAGATCTGATCTCACTATCCCTGGTCCCAGATCTGATCTCTCCAGCCTGGTCCCAGATTTGATCTCCCTAGCCTGGTCCCAGATCTGATCTCACTAGCCTGGTGCCAGATCTGATCTCACTAGCCTGGTCCCAGATCTGATCTCACCTAGCTTGGTCCCAGATCTGATCTCACTAGCCCTGGTCCCAGATCTGATCTCACTAGCCTGGTCCCAGATCTGATCTCACTATCCCTGGTCCTAGATCTGATCTCTCCAACCTGGTCCCAGATCTGATCTCACTAACCTGGTCCCAGATCTGATCTCTCTAGCCTGGTCCCATATCTGATCTCACCTAGCCTAGTCCCAGATTTGATCTGATCTCACTAGCCTGGTCCCAGATCTGATCTCTCTAGCCTGGTCCCAGATCTGATCTCTCTAGCCTGGTCCCAGATCTGATCTCTCTAGCCTGGTCCCAGATCTGATCTCTATAGCCTGGTCCCAGATCTGATCTCTCTAGCCTGGTCCCAGATCTGATCTCTCTAGCCTGGTCCCAGATCTGATCTCTCTAGCCTGGTCCCAGATCTGATCTCACTAGCCCTGTTCCCAGATCTGATCTCACTAGCCCTGGCCTCAGATCTGTTGGTGCTTCTGCCTGCTCCATTGCTATTGTGAAGCCATGGCCAGAGAGCAGAAGCAGACAGGCATCCAGAATCCACTCCTTTCATGTAATGACTGAGTTCATGGGTTTAACATGACCAAATACCTGTAAATACCCCAATTCCCATTAGTCACGTATGCAACAATTTAGTAGTTAATATCCCCAACCTAACCCAGTTGTCCAATGAGTCTAGGAACAGATGGGAGTATTGAATGGCCTCTCCCTCTCACTGTAATCTGATTTAGATGTTTTCGAAGCAGAAGTGTGAGCACATGGTTTATGAGAATATGGCCTATTCATTCCAGGGGTTGTGCTCTGTGCCGTGTCTCTGTTTGGGCCAGAGATGTTTTAAACAAAAATCCATTGTATCTTAGAAGTTAACTTGGCAAGTCAGTTGACGGCCTACACCGGCCAAACCCGGACGACGCCGGGCCCAATTGTGCGCCGCCCTATGTGACTCCCAATCACGGCCGGTTGTGATACAGCCTGGAATCGAACCAGAGTGTCTGTAGTGATGCTTCTACCACTGATATGCAGTGCCTTAGACCGCTGTGCCACTCGGGTGGTTGATGCGAGTCCCATGGGATCTCTTTCCTGCAGTGCTTCCAAAAACATAGTTCAATTAGATTCTATTCTATTCAATTAGATTCTATTCTATTAGATTCTATTCTATTCTATTAGATTATATTAGATTATATTCTATTCAATTAGATTCTATTAGATTCTATTCTATTCAATTAGATTATATTAGATTCTATTCTATTCAATTAGATTATATTAGATTCTATTCTGTTCAATTAGATTATATTCTATTAAATTAGATTCTATTAGATTCTATTCTATTCAATTAGATTCTATTAGATTCTATTCTATTCAATTCGATTATATTAGATTCTATTCAATTAGATTCTAGAACTACGAGTATAAACTTCAGAAAGGATTGTTGGCATTGTTTTTGCCTGTGTACTAAACAGGGAATGTCCCTAGGTGCTGAATGACACGGATTAGGGCTAAATTGATGATATGGCTTTGAATGTCTCACGGTCACATTCCCAGAGCCAGACAAAGAGTCTGGCTCTGGCTCTTTAAATGCCCTTCTTCAAGGCAAGGATCTGGATAAACATACTTGAATCAGCTATAGAACTCCTTGCCCTCTCTGGTTGTGAGGTCTGGGGTCCGCTCACCAACCAATAATTCCCAAAATGGGACAAACACTAAATTGAGACTCTGCACGCAGAATTCTGCAAAAATATTCTCTGTGTACAACGTAAAACACCAAATAATGCATGCAGAGCAGAATAAGGCCGGTACTCGCTAATTATCCAAATCCAGAAAAGAGCTGTTAAATTCTACAACCACCTAAAAGGAAGTGATTCCCAAACCTTCCATAACAAAGCCATCACCTACAGAGAGATGAACCTGGAGAAGAGTCCCCTAAGCAAGCTGGTCCTGGGGCTCTGTTCACAAACACAAACAGACCCCACAGAGCCCCAGGACAGCAACACAATTAGACCCAACCAAATCATGAGAAAACAAAAAGACACTTGACACATTGAAAAGAATTAACAAAAAAACAGAGCAAACTAGAATGTTATTTGGCACTAAACAGAGAATATCTGACCACTGTGACTGACCCAAACTTAAGGAAAGCTTTGACTATGTACAGACTCAGTGAGCATAGCCTTGCTATTGAGAAAGGCAGACGTAGGCAGACATGGCTCTCAAGAGAAGACAGGCTATGTGCTCACTGCCCACAAAATGAGGTGGAAACTGAGCTGCACTTCCTAACCTCCTGTATGACCATATTAGAGAGACATATTTCCCTCAGATTACACAGATCCATAAAGATTTCGAAAACAAACCCGATTTTGATAAACTCCCATATCTACTGGGAACGCGAAGCGAGGCGGCCATCTCTGTCGGCGCCGGAAGTTTTACACTGTGTACAAGACAGTAGTTTTGGAATTGTTAGTTAGATTACTCGTTGGTTATTACTGCATTGTCGGAACTAGAAGCACAAGCATTTCACTACACTCGCATTAACATCTGCTAACCATGTGTATGTGACAAATAACATTTGATTTGATTTGATTTGATATCTACTGGGTGAAATACCACAGTGACCAATCACAGCAGTAGGATTTGTGATGTGTTTTTTAAATTTATTTTTTTATTTCACCTTTACTTAACCAGGTAGGCTAGTTGAGAACACCTTTATTTAACCAGGTAGGCTAGTTGAGAACACCTTTATTTAACCAGGTAGGCCAGTTGAGAACAAGTTCTCATTTACAACTGCAACCTGGCCAAGATAAAGCAGAGCAGTGTGACACAAACAACAACACAGAGTTATACATGGAGTAAACAAACATACAGTCAATAACACAGTAGAAAAATCTATATGTGTGGAAATGTAGTAAGATTAGGGAGGTAAAGCTTTCTAGTACCTGTTGCCACAAGAAAAGGGCAACCAGTGAAGAACAAAC